>NW_022199438.1:257805-297922 GCF_009176525.2 Contarinia nasturtii | reverse complement strand
TATCTAAAAAGGCTTCAAGTTAGCCGATGAATTAATTAAATTTTATTCTTGGTTAAAATAAAAATAATAAAGCGAATGAAAAACATCTCGACGTTTTTGTGTCCTATCAATGGCAAGTCCGTTTGTTTGAGTCCAACAAATCAGCGAGTTTATTCAAGGCATTTGCAACGATACGAAGTTCATGAACGATCTCCGGATTATGACGGCAAGTGCATTCTGTGTGGTTTCCATTGACGTCAAAGTCATCATCCATGCCAGTGGACATTTGCATGACGTCGTCATAGTTCTGAAAATCAAAAGTTAATTCATTTATTTTTGTTCTCTTCGTTTTGGCCAAAACTTTGAATGAGACCGGTACTTACATCCAAATCGATTGTGTAATCATCGGGCTTGTTTGGTGTGCTACCACAGGTTAATCCGATGATCGAATTCCGATGGTCTTCCGAATTGGCTGCGTCCAATTCATGTGACTTGCTCAGTAATGAATCATCTGTTGTTTGATTGCTTGAACCGCCTGCAACGTCTGATGTTTTCTCCTTTTGTTGCTTGGTTACTTGACTCATGTCAATTCCATCATATTCCGGTTCTGGTTCCGTATACAATTTTTTCAATTGGCCTTTCTTCTGTGGCACTGTTTTCTGTTTCGTTCCAGCAACTTCGAGGATGTTTTGTAATCCATCAATTTCCGTTCGAAGCTCATTGCTCAATTTGATGACATCCACTGATGTCTTGCTCATTGCCATTTCGTTGATTTTGCTGAAATTCTCAAGAATTCGCTTGCACCATTTCGATGAATTGGTACATTGTTCATTTGGTGCCTCTTCCACTTGTTGCATTAAAGCATTGTCTTTCTGAAATAAATAAACATGTTTCAGTTCAATAAAATATCAGTTTGACATTCTCACATGAAAAGTACCTTTGCCGCTACACCAACTGGCTTCTTTATCTTCATCGTGTATACCTTATTTCGTCGCTTCACCCGGTCCTTTGCTTCGACTTTCATCCGTGGAAATGGTGCCGGTTTCTTCTTCTTTTTTGGCTGTACGGTTCGGCGTTTCTTCTTCGGCGATGGTTCATAGTCTTCCTCGTCAAATTTGAAAATGCCGTCAAATTCGTCAAACTCTTCTTGCTCTCCTTTTTGAAATGAGTTGCGAATCCGGTTCAATGCGTCTGATTTGGCAGTACGACGTTTTTTTAATTGACGATTGGGCTCAGTTTCCGTGCGTCGATCACAGTCTTCGTCCTCGAAATTGTAATCAATTGGCCCATCGCGAGATTGCTTCAAAATCACATGGTCTGAGTAAATATCGCTTGGTCGCTTTTGTCCTTTGCGCGAACCATCCGAACAGCTCTGATTTGACGTTTTTAATTCATCAGCGCGTGTTTCACGACTACAATCATATTCTTTGTACTTCGTTGAACTGATAAGATCGAATCGATTGTTTGATTGATTTGAACCAACTTCTTTCGCATATAAAAACCCGGAATGGAATGGTGCTCTTTCAACAACATCTTCTTCGTCGCTCGAAGAGTGTTTGAGACGGCGGTCATGATTTTTCTCTTTCATCCATCGATTGACTGCATCGGCATTTGATTTGAATAGTGACGTTTCTCGATTATCAATGTCCTCCCACGAACAAACAAGAGGCCAATTACTGCCTGGTCGAAATTGTCCTTTGTGAAGTGGCTTCATTTGACCGAAATCTACAGGGAGTTTTTCAGTTAATTGCAAAAGGTCCGATGGAGTCTTTGGTTTTTTTTCAGTGTAACTCAGGTCATCATCACTTTCGGACGAATAAAACAGTCTCCAATCAGTGTTTGGCCGCATGTAATCACACGACTCCTCTGAACCTTCGTAAAATGTCGATTGAACAATATCACTCGATTGGTCCTTTTGCAATTCAAAGCCACTGGACATCTGAAAACGTTTACACAAAAATTAGATTTTTTATTTTTTAAGATCCAATTTGCATTCTGCTTAATTTACGGAAGTTAGTTCCGGTTACAATGATATCAGGTTAAATACAATGAACCATGTTTGGATTCATTATAAGCTTACCGTGTCAAAGCCTTTTGTCTCAAATGGCAGAGTGAATTTTTCAGGGAGACACTTTTTCAATTTATATTGACTTATTTTGGCATTTTACAATCTATTACACAATTTTCTTTGAGCACAAGATCTTTGCCAATATTACTTGAGTAAATTGGCGAATAATCGATTATAATGAAAAGCCTCGTTGTTCTATGTCGATATGATCTAGCCCGGTATGTCGAATTTCCTCTTAACTACCAGTTGCCATTGCCACTTTTACCTGGACGACTGCCTTTCTTCAAGCGTTTGCTGTATTTTTTGGCGCAAGATTTGACAGATGTATGCGATAAGAGAGCGTCATTATGCACACATATTTACGCTGAGTGTTCATGTATGAGAAGAATGTGTGACCTGTGTTTCATGCGGTGCTATATACGCGTAGAATGGAATCTTTGATGCATATTTGTTTATGAAATATTGTATCGGTTCTAACGGATCTCAAAGAAGTATAATGAAAATGAGTTCAGCATCATGAATGTTGGATACTATAATGTCGATGTTTAGACAAAATGTAAACAAATTGGCTCTGCCTAGAAAATAAGAAACTTTTTATAATTAAACTCGTACCAAGTTTGGCTTTAGTTCCAGGCGACCTATAAATAAAAAGAACACAATGTACCCCATTTAATACGCTTTTTTTTTCTCAACAACAATAGATTCAGCAAATTTATTACTGATTTTTATTTAAATAGAGTACATTTAGGATTAAATTAATTTTTAAATAAATTGATAAATATTTTGGCAATAACATTTTGATTTTTACATAACTACTGCTTTTATGTGACATTTTATGATATTTTTTTTCTAATTTTTTCCATAAGTTTTTGGAGTTTCTTTTTAATTTCTTCTATTCAGATCTTCCCTTTTTCTCGCTATTTTTTGGCATAACTACTGTAAATTATTTAATAGAAATTGACTTTAGAAAATAGTCAACAATGGTAGCTTTTGGGGAAAATCGAATAGAGTTTTTTACATACATTTTATGATGATTTTTTTCGTTCTTTTTTCATGCCAATTAATTTCCGTGAATAAATTAACGAGAAATCACAATGAATCTAGCCAATTTGACTTTTGACAAGTGATTGCAATGCATATCTCTCTGGGAATTTGAGTGATATTTACATAGGTTTGTTTTTTATTGACTCTGGCCTTCTATAAAAAAATGTGTGACTATGTTTGAGCGATGTTCTTAGATGTTCCGCAGTAGCATTCGTCTATAGTTCGATCCAAAATGTTGACTTTAGTCGCCACTTTACCAATATTCTGCAAATAATCTTCAACCATTCGTTCGTTTCTGCGACAGTTTTTGCACTTTTTGATGTTTCCATTCGCATCGATGTCATCGCCATAATTTTCGTTGTGTGAGCCCTGATTTTCCTTTAAAAATGAAAAAAAGGGAATAACATATGAAATCATATAAATTTTTCCAAAACTTACATCATCTTCTGGTTTTGGTTTTTTTGCAGCGGCCAATTTACGATATGAAAAAATGGGATCGCGACGCATGCCACTTTTTGCCATTTCATTGATTGTCGATGCATTTTGTAAAATTCTATCAAATTTTGATTTGCTCGCAATTGCGGTCGTTAAACTATTTGCTGTTATGCTAATTTTTTCCGACATCTCTCCATCACTTGAGTTTGTATTGGACACAAAATCGACTAAAATCACATTTTTATCATCTATTGTTGAGTTCCCTCTTTTTCTTAGTGGATTGAGAATAGGTGCCACTTCATCTTTGCGCTTGAGCGGTGCTTTATTTTTGGATTTTTTTGGTAGTTCAATGGGATCAAAATCAAATTCGTCCGATTCATTGTTGGCCAACTTTTTCTTAGCCATTTCGGATGCACTACGTTTTGGCCGTTGCACCGGTGATTTTTTCACATCTTTTTTCTGCGTTTTAACCGTTTTAGCCGTTTTAAGGGCCACCGTTGATTTCGCTCTTTTGACCGCTGCTTTCGACGATGGTTCGATTGGAGTAGTTGATTTGGCGAGCATAGATTTTGTTTTCGATGGCAGTTCACCTTCATCACTCATATCAATGACTGTTGAATCTTTGTCTCTAAGTTTTCGTTTCGGTCTTTTAACTTCCGACGCTTTTTGAATGGTTTGCTTGATCAATTCTGTTTGTTTAATCAGACTTTCGGATGGTATTTCATTTTTCGTTTGCGAGTGGAATTGGTTTCGATTGGAATATAGTGGTCTGCGTGTTTCGTATTCTATCGGAATGAATTCAATCACATCATCATCGTCGTCAGACATTTCTACATCGGATGATGAAACTATTTCCGTTCTTATCTCAACGTACTCATGTAGTTTGTCGGCATCGATACCCAGCTGTAAGGAAGATAATTAGCATAATGAGATGATGTTCATGAATAGATTATGTTCATACAAAATACACCGCTTACCATTCTGACAAGCAGTTGATTGAGTTGGTTCTTCTGGAAACCACACATGAACAGCATTGTGATGACGTTTGATTTTTGCAGACTAGCCGGCGCTACTTCCATTTCCTCGACATTTTCAAATCGTATCCGATCGCTTAGTTCAAATGATATCATTTTCACATATGGTGTATCATCTCTAGGGCAAAAGAATTGAATGATTGAATTTTCAGTTCATTTGAATTTCAAGTGCCGGAGATCATTTAAAATCAAAATCCACCGGAGATCATTTAAAAAAAACATGACTTACTCTTCGATCAGCACTTTTTTAATCACAGACGCTTCGATGACCACTTTTAAATTGGTGCCATTACCAACATTTCCATTGTTAACGTCGTACGGAATCCAAAATTCAATTGAATTCTCATTGAAATGTACAAATCGTTCATTTTTCTGTCGATAAAAATGAGTACATGTCAAAACCTTCGGTTCGAACGAGAAAATCGTTGCACTTACCGCATCACAATCGATGACTTCATCACCGAATCGCAGACCCCAAACCATTTCCGAATGGATTTTCTGTTGTGATAACCGCCGATTAAAATGGTAGAGAAACCATTGCATGTCCACAAAGTTATTTGTAATTGAAGCAAAATAATCTCCCCGATTGTCTGAAAGCAATGGAATATCTTGGAATATTGTTGGAAGCAATTTTGATGGTCCGGCTTTAGCGTGCTCACAATAGGCATAGACAATTTCCAACAATATTTGTTGCATTGAAATTCTACTGGCAATGACGAGGCATTGCGCACACTTTTTCCTGAAAAAAAAAGAAACCAAAAGATCAGAATGCAAATGAATGCAGCAATAAAACATCGTTCAGTCATTGATTCCATCCGAACATAGACAGTTTTACTTACAACCGTTCGACGTTGATTGGAGGGACGGTACTCGGCATGTTCTTTACACACAAGCGCCACTGTCTCAATACACCGTAAAGTAACTCAACATGCGCACCTATGGCCGGACATAATTCGCACAATAACTCGCTAATTTTTAGGAAATACTTATCAAAACCAACGGATATTCGGTGCTCTGTCAAAATCTGTGGAATGATTCAAAATTTATGAGCTCAAACCACATAGAACACCATACTATACTTAGCGAAATGTGCAAAAACATTAAAATGATCGGCAAAAAATCGGTCAAACTCACCGTTAACACTCTCAAATGGCTGATGAAATCTTCTTGGAAAAGGCTAATCTGTCCGTAACACAAATGTTCCGCCATATATTCCAGAACCATAAAGAGATTCTTCATTGAAATTGACTTCTGCTCAGTAAATGATGCAAATTGATTAAAAAAAGTGACACTGTGAAAAAATGTTCATATGAAAAATTGATGTTTTTACCATATGTTTGCGATCCGAGCATTTCTTCTGCAGAGTCTCTAGTCCTGTATGAATTGTCTCTGCTCGTTCTTTGATTGTGGTCGGACTTTCCATTTGGCTGGCCATCTTCATGTCGATTTTCTTCTTTGTCGACATGACTTACGATCACATGCAATAAATACGATTGTTTTGATACTAATTTGTATTATGCGAACGACATAATACAGAAAATATTGTCGAATTGAATTCTGATCGTTGGAATACGTGAAAAAATAAACAAAATAACGTAAAATCTATAAGTAGAGATTAAATGTCGACTCTCACAAAATGATACTTAATGACTTCATCTAAATAGCGGTTCACAAACACAGTTGTTTAGACAATAAATACGAAGTACGTCCACTTTGCTAAACAACGTAAATAGAAATGATTGCGTATTTATTTGTACACTGAACACACATTCCAGTCGCTCTCTTTCCAATGAACGTATGACAGCTGTCGCAACTTGACCTCAACCAAGAAATTGCGAACTTGACATTTATATTCACCACGGTGAAACAATTTGAATTTTATTGTTACGTCACGCAATTAGTTTATATGCATTGTTTGTTTCATTGTATACGCAATTTTTTATTTTTGATGAGATTTTTACTGTCGCTTAGTTTTTGAAATTGCTTTTTTGGATATTTATTCTTATTATATTTTTATATTGATTTTTTTTCATCGTTAAATATCACACAAATCGATCCATTTGGCTTTTTGTTTTAATTTTTTTGTGCCTTTTATTATTTTAGTACTTTTTTTATTTTAGTTACTATTTTATTGTAATTGTTATTCTTATTCTATTGAAATGACAATTGGGATATTTCATGGAAATTGTATGTAAAAAATAAATAAATTAGAAAACAATGTTTTTGTTGTTATTTTCCTTAATGCTAATCTAACTGCCGATGTATTATTTTGATTGAATTTTAATATGTAGTTAATTTTTACAATAGCATCCTTCGTGAGTGTTTTTCTTTATCCAATTTAGATGTTTCGTTACACGTGTATAAATGCCCGGGAAATTTGGTCGAGCACAGCCCATTCCTAGAATGGTAGAGAAAACATTGATTTTATTTATTTTTTCCATTACCATGAATTATTTTTAATTTTCGTGACAAAAAAAAGTATTTCATCTCTTTTTACTTTTCCGCACTAATGAGCGATGAGATGAAAATTCTACTCTGTTTACGTTAAAATCACAAAACATAGCATTATTATTTTTTTTGAATATTATTTGCCTTTCTCTTTGCTATAGTTTAAAATTTTGAGGTAAGTCAGACAAAAAAATTCAAATTGTGGGAAAATATAATTTTCGTCTCACGGTCCATGAGTCACATAGCTGCAGTAAAGTATTTAGTATGAGAATGGAACAAGTAGGTGCGAATCGAAAATTACCAAACGAAACAACCCCAACGATTTGATAGCGTTTATCTTCTCGTAAGACCATAAGTGGTCCACCACTGTCGCCCTTAATAATTGAAAATATATAATTATAATTGTGATAATTACTGTAATAATTGGATGTGAGTTAAATTTGAGAATGTGAAAAAAAGACAGTGTAACTGATATTTCAAATGCCATGTGTTTTTCGGAGCCTGCGTGATACAACACACATATTTGCATTGATCTTTTTTTTATTACATCTTTCATTGATAGTCGCCATCAATTTGAGAGTAGTGTACCATATGACAGTTGATTCAGTTCCATTGTTTCTTGAATAAATGTACCTGACATGAATCTGCTTTGCCCTCTGGAAATCCGGCACACATCATGTATTCTTTATTCAATAGAGCCGATACATTTCTGTATTGGGTGTGTTTAAAGCACAGATCGTTAGTCATAATTGGTAAATTGACTTCTTTTAATATGCACGATGAATTACCGCCTTCAGCGGTTGTTCCCCAACCGGCTACCTGGCCACACAGAAAAAAAAATTCAATAAATCAATTTATTTACGAAAATAAAAGAGAAAACATACAATTCCATCCCGTCCATTATAGTCTGAAGAATCTGAAATGCATTCGAAATAAATAAAATAAGATATAGCTATTGAAAATGATGAGATTGAGCTTACCATTGGTCTCTGGCAAACAGATTGGCTTTATGAATTCGCTGAATGGTACTGGATTCGACAGTTTAAGCAGCGAAATATCAGTTCCAAAAATGGGCATGAATGTAAACGATGGCGTTGTTACTGAGGCCACGTATGACGACCATTCGTTCTTGCCGGCTCCGCATTTGTCGTGCGTGCCGAGTACCACCTTTACATACCGTTTTGTGAACCAGTTGAAGCTGAAAAATCGCAAAGAAATAGAAAGAACATTAAGATTTTTGTGGTTTTTACTTAATATCTTCCCTCTTGATCAGAGAATGTTTTGGAGCTACGCGGATAGACTGACTGGCAATCAGCGGTTTTGTTACCACGTGTGTATATTGTATTAAAGTAATAGAACAGAATAACTACATAGCTTATAAGTTGCCAGTAGGCGTATTTTGGCAGCTCTAATACATTCTCTGGCTTTGATATCTAATTTATGGACAGTGTCCATTGGACACCTATCGGCCACAAATAAAATCCAGAATTGTCACTATGCTTACGAATTAGTACAATGAGCAGCTGTGATCACGTGACGTTCACTGATGAGAGTACCGCCACAAAATGATTGACCGCGGTATGTTAATCGTGCCATCCAAGGATGCTTATGCGGTGTACTCTCACGGCCACTGCAATAAAAAAAAAGAAATCAGAAATGTTTCGAAAAAGAAATTTTTTCAAAAAAAAATATTATTTAATTTACCCAACGATTTTAAACCCTCCCTTTGATAATCCGCAAGCTGAAATGGTTTTAATGAAAGACAATGGTTTTAATGAATTTTTATGAAATCATATTATATTTGTGAAACTTACTGCAATCACAAAATTGATTATTCTCATTGTCTTTCGCGGTCGGAATCAACGTATTAAAAACTTCCCAAAGCGGTCCCACTCTTGAGCTACGAACTGCTGATGTGAAATTCGTCTTATTGATTTGAATTTCCATCGCATTTGTACCGCTGAAGTCGTTTGATTGCCCGGCGATCGCATGTCCAAATGTTGTGAATGTACAAATTTGCCATGCGAAAACAATGATTACAGAAAAAAATATTGACTGACTGAATGGCATTTTGATGTTTATCGGTCGAGCTCAATTTGTTGAATGAACGATTTTAAGTGTGATTTTGATATACTAATTTACAACTATGACCAAATTTAAACTACAAGTAAAACATCACAGAATTGGATCGAATTTTATGGTGAACAATTTTTTGGAATTTACTACAGTATTTCCGTAATTAGTCAGAGACGGGACGTGTGTCTCTTTCTACATTTCACACTGATTTGATTTAAATTACTAACTGAATTTGTCATGTAGGCACATTTACTTCACACCTCTTTTGTGATCGACAATTGGTCAATAGAAATGACCGATGTATCTTAATTACAGTTAATGACTTATTTGGCAATTTGTATGGAATGAATTCCATTCAACGAGTTACAAAATTTACTTAAAACTATAAATAATCGACTGGTTTTTCTACTTGACTAGTTGATCAACGGCAATAGCATGCGTCGCGTGTATTTTGTCGAATCCAATTGAGGTATCGTGTTACTCTTGTATAGACACCTGGATAATGGGATCGGCCACAGCCAATACCTGCGAATAAATTAAAGAAATGAGTGAAAAAGCAAGTCAAAAGTTCGAATTAATGCATTAATTTATTTATTTCATGAAATATCGATAAAAATAATAACTTTTAGAATAAAAAAAACATACCCCATGAAACAATTCCAGCAATTTCGTAGCGCTTGTCGTTTCGTTGTACCATAAGAGGTCCCCCTGAATCACCCTTAATAATTGAATTTAATTTGGTTTTGATTTAAATAAGTATTGAATCCTATCATTTGGCACTACTTGCGCCGTTCATATGAAGCCAAAAATTGATTTATGTGAAAAAAAACAGAGACTAACAGCAAATGTGCCTTATTGATTTTGTATGAGAGTGAAAGAGAGTATCTCAAACTTCGCCATGTCCGTTGTATTAACAAAACCTTAACACATCTCTATTACGTTTATCAATTCAAAAATCAAGAAGGAATGACGTTCCGATATATACATATGTATCGACCATCTATCGATATTTGATTTTCCATGAGCCAGAAATTGCGCCAAATGACACTGTTGAGTGTTTTCCTATTCAAATCTTAAGTTTGGCATATTCTTTAGCTTCATTTTGTGGTAGCGTAGCGCTCGCTAACGAACTAAAGTTAGCGACTGTGTGGTACTCATTTTTTTGAGCAACCGAAAAGTGTACTGTGCCGACACTCTTCAAAAAGCTAATTAATTTTAATTTTTTTCGTGCACATATTTTGAGATATTATTTAGTTGATATCGGCTGATGTTGCCATTCTTTACAATCAGAGCATATGAGAAACATATCGGTGAAAAAATAAATAAACAAAAGTACTGATCGAGACCCAATTAGACCTTTGTTTGAATGAATCTGCAAAGGCCGGAGCAGCTGATTGTAGCTAGATTGTGGTGGAAGAAATAGTACTCGATAGCAGCTAATTGTAGCCAAATAAAATTTAGTGAAAGTTTCGTGTGACAAAAATCTACTTGAGACAATCGATTGTGGACGAGATATTGTGGTATTGAATTACTTCATCTAGCTCGATTTGTTTGCCAATGTGCTATTAAAAATTGCTATTCACTTGCTTTTACCGGATTATGGTCGACTGTTGCCTGTGCCGTTCGTAAAGACCTGCACTATGAACGAACGTGTTCGTTCGAAGAGTCGAAATCTATATTCGTGTTCGTTCGCGTTCCTAAAGAAGGCTACTACGTTTGAACGCGTTCGTTCGTAGAGTAGAAATTGGTATTCGTGTTCGTTTGCGTTCGTAAAGAAGGCCACTACGTTCGAACGCGTTCGTTTGCAAGGTGGAAAGTGTTTTTCGCGTTCGCAAAGACTGGCACTACGAACGAACGTGTTCGTTCGCAAAGTAGAAATTGTTATTCGTGTTCGTTCGCGTTCAAAGAAAACCTTTAAAAGAACGAACACGTTCGTTCGCAGAGTAGGAATTGTGTTTCGTGTTCGTTAGAGTTCGTAAAGAAGGCCACTACGAACGAACGTGTTCGTTCGCAAAGATAAATTTCGTTTCGTGTTCGTTCGTTTTCGTGACGAACGCGAACGAACAAGAAAACGAACGCTCGTTGACACATCTATACTGAGATCAAGTAGTGCATACAGTGGTCTTTGTAGAAAAGTAAAAACACAGAGGCGAAAAATTGTCATTGGACAGTTGGACCGATATAACCGTGAAAATGAGACATTGAATTTGACACTTGATCAACGCAAAAGCAATTGAATATAATTACCTGACATGAATCTGCTTTGCCCTCTGGAAATCCGGCACACATCTATTCGAAAACAATTCAAATATTAAGATAAATTTTCCAATAGAATTTCCAATCTATTCTCACCATATTCTCTGTCACCATTCCCGATGCGTAGCTACTCAACTGAGTACATTCCAAATTTGTGAGAATTGGAACTTTTACTTCATTTAGCACACATGTCTGTGTTCCATTTTCGTCCGTTGAACCCCAACCAGCCACAACTCCTTCTGTTCCAGCATAATGTAATGCTAAAAATGACATAAAACGATTTTAATTTTGTGATGAAAGTTTTGTCACATTACTTACATCTTCTGTTTGGCAAGCAAATGGGCCGAATGACTTTGTTAATTGGCACCCGATCGTTGAGTCGAAGCAGCGCAATGTCATCGTTATAATTGCCAATGTTGAACGATTGCGATATGGCTCGTAATACGTATCGGGCTTCTGGTAGTGCATTTGGGTCACATCGATCATGCTCCCCGAATGTTACTTTGATAAAAAACCACACATAACTAAAGGAATTGCAAAAAAATATTTATGAAATTCGGCGTTAATGAACCCAAATAAATTAAGTTTATAAAAGACAATACACAGACTGAATGAAACATGTTGAAGTAAACAGAAATACCAGCCTTAAAATTGTCTCATTTTTTTGGCCACAAATAGTTTTCATCCACTTACTTCCTGACACAATGAGCCGCACTTAGTACGTAACGGTCATTTATGAGCGTACCGCCACAGAAAAATCGACCAAAAATTGATAATCGAGCCATCCACGGATAAACATTCCTAACTGTCTCCTTTCCACTGCAAATAAACGTTCAAGATTTATTTTTATTATTTGTTTTGATAAATTAGATGAATTTTTGTTGTTAAATGGGCGTATTTTGCATCCATACCCAACGATCCGAGTTTCAACATCATAGTTTCGTTCGCCACAGCCTAAAAAAATGAAAAAAGGTAGAAATTTAACACAAAATCTATCGGAGAATGAATGTTTCCATCAAATATCGAAAACAAAGTATTAAAACTTACTGCATCGACATCGACTTGGTGGCGTGTCATGTGATGGTGGACGATTGTTAGTAAATTCAGTCATTGCCATACTGACAAGATATTCCCAACCAGCAACAAATCTGTTTGAGCTTGACCCAGATTCGATTTCATTTGTCACGGTTGTATTGGCCGCTTGTCGTTCAAATAACGACCAAGCGCTCGATTGACATGTCAGCACAATCCAAATCATCGGCCAAATCTTATATGGAAACTGCATTTTGGCACTAGAATAAGGAAATTTTTTTATCAAGTCAATTTGTATTTTGATGCAATTAATCAAAGATTTAAATTCGATCGAACCATAAACAAAACAAAAATCTCTTCGTACGTCCTCATTTACCTAGTCGTTCTTTATATTCTTCGATAGAATCGAACTCTATTTATAAATCTCTATTTCTCTCTTTTTCCCTCTCACTCTCTTTCTATCACTCAATGGCTCTTTTCCATCTATTCTTTGTATCTCTTCTTTTTTTGACTCTTATTCAATTTACTATTATAAAATATTCACTTATCTACTCCCGATCTGAACTCAATTTAAAATCCTATCAAATACTATTCTTTTTCACACAAAAATGATGGCTAATTCGCCGATAACATTTGAATTAAACTGAAGAATGAAATTTGAAATGCAATGACTTGATGAATAAACTAATTTTTCCCACACTCTTTTACTGGCTCAATGCAGGTATACCTTCTCTATGCATGTTTCAGTTGTTGCTTTGATATCGATTACATTCCAAAATCGCTTAATTACGAACAGTACTTAATGAATGTTAGTTGTCTGAAAAACCTATAGGTTTATAGAGCCAACAAATGCAATTAATAATTAGTAAAATTCATTTAATGAAAGACAAAATGTACACACGAACCTGTTATACAGCTCAACTTGCGGAGTTTGTCGATTGAATATAGCCGAATCGTGTCGACTTCCTCTCTCCTTCTCTCATGTTTTTTCATCTCTCTGCATATCTCCCTCCTACTCTATATTTTTCTGTCTTTCTTCTTCTCCCGCTTTCAGTATACCATACCTTCCATCAAAAGACGTTTACCGTTGCCCCGGAAAATGTCACAAATCTATCGGTCAAAATGTGAATAAACAACATCAAATCAAAAAATTAACGTGTGAAAATATTGCCAATTGGAAAACAAATCGATTGATATCTTACATCGTCTGATCGATTGAGGTTAGAATGCTCCGATTGGTGAATTCACATTTCTGTTTCCGTGATTTCACTCAAAAGACTTTGATATTTGTCGATATCATTGTGAACTATTCGGAAAAAATGTATTTTCATAAAATTATTATGTTGGGCGATACCAATATTTGTTTACTTTGTTGTTGTTGATGCTGTGGTGAAAATGAACAGATCCACGCGGCCGGCATAATATATAAACAATCAACTGGTGAAAAGTCCGGTGTGAATTGAAATATTCCAATTGGTAAATAAAAAAACTATGACACAAAATGGATTCTATGTATTCGACACAAAATGGGAAAAATCACATCATTTTTACAGCTTCATTCGCAGAATTTCTCTTTTGGTTGGATTATTTGAAAAAGTTTCTTCTATAGCAAACTAAACAGTTTTTTTCTTTCATGACAATTGTGTAATGGATACGCCGTCACGTAGAACAAATCAAAGAAACACGTTCCGTACATAGACTGTTCCGCTGTTCAGTTGAGGTACCGTTGTTGCTAAAGCAACACACACATTATGCATACAAGCATAAAATAGCACTGACAACCGTCTCGGCTGCGGTCAATGCAAACAAATACAATCATACACAGAAAATCACGCCACACTATATAGTCAGTCACATAGTCAAGGCAAACTATCACTGGACAGTAACCACTTGCGCAAGTGTTAGTGAATGCGCTTAATTGTATGCAAAAAATCGTCCAGTTTCTCCATCTCTCATTGTAGCCCCATTCAATTCAGTTTTTTATCTCTCTTCAACTTATTTTAACGTGTGCAAAGCACGATCAGTATGGAAAATCATACATTTTCCTTTAAAAACAAATATTCACAAAAAATCATCCTTCTTATTAAATTAGTAAATATTTTTGTTTGCACTGTCAATGGAATATAAAAGCCGGTCGAAATAAGATCAAATCAAAGACTCTATACTTTTTCAAAGGTTTGATAGTGAAGCATACACACAAATGTCGACAGCCGTCATCTGCGTTGGAATTCAGTGCGAAACGATATACGCACATTCACACAGACGGTGCCAATTCAGAAACATACAAATATGTGTTTAAACTCCGATACTATGCACTACAACAAACATACGATCTTGTATATCGATAGCCGAATTCTTAGCCGGCTATTTCCTTCTCTGTCTTCACCATTCTATCTCTTTTCGTTCATTGATCAATGCGGCTTTGAAGTGCCATGCATGTTTTGCTCCAAACAAGAGACAAATGTCTAAAGAAATGAAAAGAACTTATGGTTGGAAGAATCAGTTTTCATTTTCAGTCAATATTTATGCTAGATTTTGATTACAGGAGAAGGTTCAATGGATATGTTTTATTTTTATTTATGAGACAAGCCTCTCTTTTTTCTCTCTCCCTCTCTCTCTCTGTGTAAAAAATACAACGACAGGCTTGATACCACGAATAGTATTGATTCCCAATATATGAAACGCAACAAAAACAGCCAATTTTCAATCTCAAATGTTCAGTTTTATTTGCATAAATTTCCAGAAAGAAAAACCAACAATTCAACTGAATATGCTTTAGTTTCTGTCCATCTGCCATGGTCTTTCTGCCAAGGTGTGCTTCCTTTGATGTCAATTTCATAGTCTATAGGCATAAATGACACCGTCACGCACAAAAATCAGATTCTGTTTGATCATTTCGTTGAATTGGTCATCGGTGAGGCCAGACACACGGCAAACGCTTGCTTCATGGTGATGCTCTTGTTGAATGTGTGCATCGAATAGATCCACTCGGATTTTATATTCACAATATTCGCAGAGTCGTGAATGCATTCTCAATACATGATTGGGCAAAAATTCATTTGGATATTTAAATTCACAATATCGACACTGGTGCTCTTCGAGTTCATGCTGTTCCATCGCCCATTTCGGTATATCCACTGAACAGTACTTACAACGCAACCATACTTCTTTATCCGAATCGCTATCACGATCAATTGTTTTACTCATATTGATGCCTGTTGAAATTTACCTAAAATGCACGAGTTTTTTTGCCATTAGAAATCACATTGCGATTTCTCCAAGTAATTATTAATTTTTTTGCAAAGAGATACGTACCAAAATTGTTTTTCGAAAGTGCTATAACGGGCAGACGTCAATTAACAACTGTCGGGTGCCAAAGAAAATACGCTGTTTTCCACAATGCGACTTTTATGACAGACAGTGGCTTTCTGTATGTACAATTTACATCAAAGGGCAAAGCGAGAAAGAAAGCGTCTCACGAATGACACAATACATACATAAATGTCACAGTATGCGACACTGTACGCAGTGCTGCAATTGTTTGTTTAATTTTTAATACAGCGGACCATGTCGAGAGAAAAAGAAACAATTATTTATGACTGTATCAGAGTTTTACCACAAGATAAAAGACAATTTCCAATCCGTAATATCAAAATTGGGAGAACAGAAAAAGAGGGTAATCATAAAATCTTTCTATTTGCAATCCCTTGCTTGATATTTTCTTTACCTTGTTGTTTTACGAAACCATGTCGCTGTAGAATTTCCTCCATTGACAAAACCGAATACCAAGCTCAGCTATTTTGATCTCTTCAATAATTCTATTTGCTAACATCGAACTAACCCTTGAAACGTGTAAACTTTCACGCCTTTGGTGGCATCCGTATATTTACGTTTTTAGCTAGAGACTGACTTCTTTTTTACTTAATGAGTGAACTGTCTTATTTTGGAAGTTCCAACAAAAAAAAAAATAACCTTAGAAAAAAACCAAATTTACATTATTCCTTCTCAGTCTTCAACCATTTGACACAAATAAAGATGCATACAAGGGTTAAATATTATCTTTTCCATAAAGGCTTCTTATTTAGATCAACAAATCGAATATGAACAACATATGTAAAAGACAACAAATCGAATATGAATGAAAAACGATGACACTGGATTTATTTGAGTCTCAATGGGTCATTTATTGTGTGCTGAATGTTGATCAACATTAAAATACCGAAAAAAGTGTTGAATGTTCAAATTTAAATGCAACATCTTTGCCACGATATACTGATAGTTGAAAAAGGCAGTGCCAATGCTTAGTGTGCATTAAATCACATCAACACAAATCAATTGACAAGTTAAAGCTGAGGAATGAGAATGCATATGTTTTGTGAAAATTCAAAACAATCGAGTTCGTCATCAAAATGAATTCTGATTCAGATAAAAATTCAATAACACCTAAAAATGAACAGCCATTGATTTTTAAACGATAATTCCCATTTATTCAATTGCATCTTAATTGAAATCATTAACCGAAGATCTCAAACTGATCTTCAATTTGAATACCACGAGTGAAACTTTTTTCTGTACAAGAGCGCCACCTTTATACAACGCGGATGGCATATGTCGCGACTCCGGGTGTATGTGTATGTATTTTGCAATAGAATGTTCTCGTACATGGTACTTCATACATTGTGACGCCATTATTCGTCCATTTGGTTCTCGTGCGCACAGGGAGAAGTTGGCTTCTTCCTGTGTAATTTTTTTCTCAATTAATTGAAAGTAGTAATTCGTCAAACGTGAAATTCTGGCAATTTTCGAAAGTTTTTCATTTACACTGTCAATTCCACAGTAAATATCGATTTTTCTCAATTGCAGAAATGCAATTTTTGATAAATATTTATTTTTGCATTGCGACACAGCAAAGCAAAGCAACGCCATCATGATTATTCCTGGTAAAAGACGCCAAGTTTAAAGTAAGAATTAAACATGTGCTTTGCACTTTTTTGGTAGACAATTTTAGACATTTTCCGAACTAAATATGAATGATTATTGAGTTAGCAGTTTTTTGAAGGTGGTTTGAAGCTACCATTTTCGTAATGTTTTTCCATCTTTTCATGATCGTAAAAACTTCAAGGTTGGCGCTATGAATACACCAACAAAATTTAGTTTGCTATTTCTACTTTTTTCAAATCAAATTTTCTAGATACCGGCGAAGCTAAAATTAATTTATCCAGTTTTGGATCGATTTTTTTGAAAAAATTTCATGGCAAATTGGTTGATGGCTTGAAAGTTGATAAACAATATGTTGAGAATATGTGCTCTGAAATATTTGGTTAGTTTTCGAACTTTTCAGAATTCAATTGCCACCTATTGCACTGATTCTGTGTAAATTTCCATAAGCAAACAATATCCAATAAGAGCTGAAATTTCTTGCCGCTTTGCTTTTTATATGATCCTGAAAGAGAGGTGGATAAAGACACAGAGAAACATTAGAACACACAAACACACTCTTCTCTTTCACTCTCATACAAGAAGCAGCTGCGCTAAATTTGATGGGATTTTTCAGCTGATTGAAAGTATTTTAATGTCAGAGAGAAACATGGAACAAAGAGTTGCTCCTTACGAAATAAGATTTGAATGAAAGAAATGAATGTAAGAAATTTCTTTGTTAAGCCTAACAAACAAGTTGAATGAAAAAAAATGTGTTTGGTTTTATTTTATTTATTCAAGGGGCAGTAATCATCGAAAGGCAGTGGAAACAAATGCAAGAACGCAGTGTAAACGACCGACTTGTCAATTCTTAACGACTATTTTGCTTAGCCATGCACTTTTCGACTGCATCAGAAGTAGCGATTGTGTGTTGCATTGAAGTCTGCACACACACACAGGTGGCACGCTCATTTCAACTTGGAATATGGAATCACCTACATGTGTTGGTGCCAAAAAGATCGATCCCATTGGCCAAAGGTATACGGTGATTTCAATGTATTTCGCGTTTGATTTAAGACCACCCCCATCGACAGGTTTTATATCGAACATTAGGTCTGCAGTCGTCAATCCGAAAAGATCACATTTTCAGCTGCTCTTTTACGGAAAAATCGCAGTTTCAATTTAAATACACATTTGCAATTAAAGTACAAATTTGAGAAAAGCAGATACATTTTGAGGAACGCATTTAAGGATTTGGTCACATTTCAGGTGATTTCTCTGCATTTCTACACGCAGTTTTGAGCGAATTTGAAGATTTTGTAGTTGATATCAAATCATTTTCTGAATTGATGTAGTTCTCTTTGAGATTTAAAGATTTTTCTATGAAAATCAACACAAAATCATAATAAAAATTGAGAGAAAAATGTGAATTTTAAAAAAATATGGAAAATTTAGTGATTTTTTTTAACGAATAAAAAGCTTCTTTCTTTTCTTGAGCGTAACAATGCGAATTCATTCAAATGCACGGTACCTGAATCGAATCGATTGTTCCTCAATGAAAATGTGATCAATTTTGTTCAGAACAAAGAGTGTATTCATTCGAATCATTCAATCATTTTTTAGAGTATCATTGTCTAACGCAATCATTTCATTCGATGTTTTTATTGAACAGTTAACAATGGCTGAACCGATTATAATTGAAAATCCTGAATTCAATTTTCACTTTGAGTTTCGAAATGTGGCATTTGCAAATGGTATTCAACATCTGTACCAAGGTGAAAAGCAATGTGACGTGACATTCGTCGTTGAGGGAAAAAAGATCATGGCACATCGCCACATTCTGGCGTTCATTTCAGACGCGATGGCGCATCTTTTTGAAACGTTGCCACAATACAAAGGAGTTGAAGGTAAATTTGAATAAGATTTGAACAATTTAAGCAAATTTGAGCTGAAAATTGGTCGGTGATCTTTATTTTCTCAAAGCAATATGCAACTGATACCCGATTTTCTTTTCTCGGTGTCCATTCAAATGTGTTTTTTCTCTTTTTCTCATTCGAACAGTGCTTTGGGAAGGCGGTTCTTACGATTCGGCAAAGTACATAATGCAGTACATTTACCATGGCCTAGTCAAGATTCGTGTAAGCGCTAGGGGCAATTCACTTAAAAATTACCTTTCTATTATTTAATAATTGTTATTGATTCTTTTTCGGTTATTTTCGATTATTACGATTATTTGTCTATTATTTTAAATTAATTCTTTTCTTTTGTGATTCTCCCCTTAGGTAAGCGATTTGAAGGGATTTGTCGCCGCAGCCCAGTTTTTCGATGTCAAAACCGATCTTCAAGATTTGAATTTAGCGTCGATAACCAATGTGTCGGGCGAATACGTTGAAATCATTTACAATTGCTGGGGCGAAGAAATGGCAAACGGATTCCAGAAATTGTACACCGAACAAAAGCTTTTCGATGTGACAATTCTAGTCGATGGCAAAGAACTGAAGGCGCATCGTCATGCTCTGTCAGCCTGTTCATCGTACTTTGAAGCAATGTTCAGCGCAGCCGACATGGAACGACAAATTGAAGGTGAGTTTGGGAATATTTTTTCACTCTTCAACCAGATATAAAGGCATTTGCCGAAAAAACGAGAGTCATTTGAATGAAATGTGTCGAACATTCATCATTTCTTTTGAAACTAACATCCAATTGTTGTTGTCCCTTCATTTTTTCCCTCCTAAAGTGGTTTTCAATGACGATGACAATGTCACATATGACTCCGTGCAGTGTGTATTGCAATACATATACTTGGGCGAAGTGAAAGTCAATGACTTGATTCCATTCCTAAACACTGGTGAATTTCTGGAAATCTACGGTTTGAAGCGAGCTGATGATCTTCGAGCTAAACGTCCCAGCAACAAAAATGTGAGCTCATTCGACATGTACGCTGGTTCAAAGGACATCGTTCGCAACGAAGACAAAACAAATGCCAACGTGAAGACAATAAAGATTACACAGAAAGCATCAAAACCGCGCCGTAAAGTGGTAGAATCTGACGAGGATTCTGAGCAGGAATCGGAAGAATACAGTGCATTTGAGTCAGAAAGTGACAGCGATGAATTTGATTTGCCCCAACGAAAGCCGACGAAACCTCGTGTGGCGCCGCCGAACCGAATGACACGAGCTCGAATGCAAAAAATGATGCCCAATCAATGTCGAAATCGTAAAGGTGTTGCTGTTCACATTCCATCGCAACAGGTGAACAAAGTTCAAGGAAATCAAAAGCAATCAGCGGCTGTTCGTCAAGTCAAGCCACGAAACAGTTCGAAGCAACATGTTGGTAACACGAAACTCAATTTCACGCAAGAGGAAATTGACATAATTATGTCTCTCCGAATGAAACAAGCTCGTAGTCATATGAAGTTTGAGGAAAAAGATGCAAGCGAAGAAGCAGTCGACGAAGTGAACAAACCAACATACCAACAAAACGATTACGTTTACGATGAGACCGAAGAAGCTTCGGCATCCAATTGGAAGAAACCTGATGAGGATCAAAACAACAACAATCGACGAGACAATAGCACAGGGGACATGAGCCAAGGTTTCAACGAATTGTACACTGATCAATACTACTGTAACTCAGACGATGGTGCTGTTGGAGGCTATGTGTATGCACGCGAAGAAGGTGATTACGATAAGAATATGACCGAAGAGTCGTGGACTTATGGAAGTCAAACTGATGAACAGTCATGGGCAAATAACGATCGTACAACAGCATTTGAAGACGATATAAAAGCACCGGCGAAAAAATCTAATGATCAAACATTCAAAACAAAGCGCTCTGGGAAACTTGGTGTGGGAAAAAACGCAGTTCCGCTAAATGATGACGGTTTGTACTCTGCTTGAATTTGATTTTATCTAAAAAAAAAATATTACATTTTGGTTACACTCACAATAATCATTTTCAACAGATTATAACGTTGAGGCAATTTTCACAACAACAAAAAAAGGCGCTCACGCATTGGCTCTTGGTGGTAATTTTTTCATTATATGTTTTCGATTATTTTCGATTATTTTAAATTAAATCGATTCTTTTCTTTTGTGATTCTCCCCTTAGGTAATTTGTATTTGGTTAATAGAAGAAAAACTGGATATAATCGATATCAGTGCAACTTCCGCTTACCAGGGCCTGAGCATAAGCGCTGTTCCGCTTACGCTTACACAAAAGAAATCAACGGCGTCACTATGGCATGCCTGCCTTCACCTGATCGGCACAGCCATGCACCACGTTACTAAAACAATTTCCAATAAAACTTGATTTTGTCACACAATTTGGCATAATTTTTAAGGTTTTCATTATATATAGTTTAACTTTGAATCAAAAGCAATCTTTTAGAAAATAAGATTCGCTTAGAACTCAACATTTCATAATTTCGATGAAAAATAAGGAAACATTTGTTGGAAAACATCATATTTATAATCATTGTACCAATATTTTACTTTAAATAAAGAATCCTTCATTTAAAATGTTCCATTTTTGTTGTCGAAAGACACTTTGGGCTTATAAAGAAATTACTCAACTTAAGTTTCAATAAACATCATTACATTTCTGGTTTTTACATTGAAACCAAACTCACTGCGCAGCATTGATGATCATTTTTGTCATAGTTTTCTCTTCATCTTTTGCTATTACTGTGAAAAGTTGGAAAAATTCATCCAAAAAGCAGAAAAGGGACATCATATTTGATTTGGAGGATTCTTTACTGAATTCGACTTGAAGAATCATACTTACAGCTTCAGAAAGGATCATATAAAGTGGAGTTAGGTTAAGATAAAGTCTGTAGAAATAAAAGAACCATTTGAAATTCAAAACCAAAAGATTTTATTCCAAAAAAATCGTTGACGAATTGAATTTAAATTGAAAGAGAATTGAGTTCAAAATGTGGAATTAAACGCATGAATTCGACTGTAGAAGCAGTGTAAACGTAAACATATACTCAATTAAGTCGCAAAATTCACAGAGTATCCTGATTTGCTGCTGCTCAGCATATAGCTGAGAGCTGAGAAATGCTGAGCTCGTGCGGCTAACGCATACGGAACGGATGCACGATACATATTCCCCTTTCGCTTCGTATGTGCTGCCGTTGACGCTATTGCCGGTACAACGGTTACACACTATACCAGCGAACATACGAAGTGAAAGGGGAATATGCATCGTGCATCCGTTTCGTATGCGTTAGACGTACACTTTCAGAATATATGAAAGACTGAGAGCAAAAACAGCACGTCGCATCTCATCTCTTGCTTTCACTTACGTAAGTGAAATAACGAGGGATGCGATGTGATGTTTTTCTCGCAGCTTCTCATATGTCAACTGGTTACAAAGTTTTGAGTTTTGAATTGAACGTCCAATCAAATGTTTATAACCGTTTAAACGGGGAGAATGCATGTGTGCGTGCCATCCGTTTCGTATGCGTTAGCCGCACGAGTTCAGCATTTCTCAGCTCTCAGCTATATGCTGAGCAGCAGCAAATCAAGATGCTCTGAAAATTCAGTTACGTCGAAATCTACAGAGGCGAAGTATTTGCTTTATTTAACGTGGTAATGCGCTCGCATCATTCTTAAATTGATGATGACCATAAAATAAAGAGGAAAGTATTGAAATTTGGATTTTCATTGAATATTCGGCTCATAACTCATTACATCGTCATGATAGCAACTACTTGCCATCGCGAACGCCCTCATAAGCTCCAAAACGCAATACATATTGACAAGCGTATTTCATTTATTCGATGACAGTGACCAAGGCGAAAGCTCACAGCAACTGTTCCGTAGGCAAGTTGCACACATATTACGGAAAAATTTGAACAATCTTCATAAAACGTAATAATCTCTATTATTTTTGTGTAAAAAACATTTTGGTACCTATTAGAGAGTAACATAGAATTTATAGTGGATTTTCCTGTTTTTGCAGCAATTTCCGAGGTAAAATAAAGATATCTAGTTGATTAGTGATGACATAAACTCAACAGCAAGGAGCGTGGAACACCATTTTTTGCTTTGACGAATTGGAAACCATACCTTTATTTGATTTCCAATTTATCATCGTCAGATTTTGTCGCCATGAATGGATACAACGCAAATGAGTTGCACCACAAGTCAGATGGTCGCGACCATTCAATTGAACGCAATGAGGTGTTGTTGGAGTCAAACGAAATAAAACAAGAACTGACCATCAAAGAAGAACCTGAAAGGGAGGATGACATCACTTTACACACGATACCAAGAAATTTTGTTATCAAATCGAACATCAATTTGCCTAGCACCGTATTTACGACTGAGACAGATGACTCGGATCAATTGATGCAATTAAAGTTTGAGGTTAAAGCGGAAAAAATGGATAAAGATTCTTATGCCAAGTCGAAGAATCAAAACGATGCTGTGAATTCTTCTTCACGTCGATCAAATAAAAACTCAAAGTTGACAGGTGCCAACGCAAAGAAGAAAACGTCCAAAAAGGGAAATGTGTCTCGAAAGAGGAAAGCAACAACGTCGAGTGCAACACGAAAACAACACAAATGTTTATCATGCGAATACACTACACCATATACGACCTGTTTGAGAAAGAACATGCTACGACACACGGGTGAAAAGCCATATCCATGCAAGCGATGTTCAAAACGATTCACAGAGAAATCAGATCTTAAGCGGCACATGAGAACACACTTGGTTGAATTTCACTTCAGTTGTGCAAATTGTTTGGAAGGATTTGATAAAAACATTGACAAGTTGATACACGAGTTTGATTGCAACATTCGTCGCTACGAGTGTCATCACTGCAAACAATTCTCCACTTTTTATAAGTCAAATTTGAAGAGGCACATTCGTATGCACACAGGTGAAAAACCATTCAAGTGTGGTCAATGTTCAAAGAAATTCAAGCAACGATGGAACTTAATTCGTCACACAAAAACTCACACCAATCCACGTTCATTGAAGATCAAGTGTTCGGATTGTTATCAAACCTTTTCGACACAGGCTCTTAAAGAAATACATAAACAAAAGTGCCAGCGCAGAGGCTATGAATGTTATCTCTGCAAAGAATTTACCAGCAACAAGAAACACAATTTGAAGTACCACATGTGAGCAATCCACACAGGTGATAAAACATTCTGTTGCAAGATGTGCACCAAATGCTTTGTTCAAATTTCAAACCTCAATCAACACATGAAAAATGTCCACAAGTAATTTCTGAAACTGAAGACCCATTGTGTTTTCAACAGCTCTTAACAGCTTATCAAAATGAAAAAACTGAAGATGAACTCAAATGTGTTTGCAACAATTTCTTCTTAATTTTCCAAACACAAAAGCAAAATTTTTTCATAAAACTTATTACCATCCCTTTATTATTGAATCTGAATAAATGTTTTTTAAAAATATGAATAAAGAAACAAAAGTCGGAACTGCAGGAAGAGAAGACTTATTTGAAATAGAAATACTTATTTGGAGTTGTCTCAGTCGATTTCTTATTTATAAACTTTATCTTGAAAATAATCTGTTTCGAACATTTTATTAGCAATTCAATGCTTTGAACTAGCTTTTGAGTGCACTCACCACATTACATGTGATTACTTGGGAAATGCTTAAGCTGATACTTGGGGTTGGGAGAATCGTTTCAAGACAAAGCAATAGACGAAGAGCCTTTAAAATGTTTAATCTATTTAAAATATGTTGTAAGTTTCTAATCTGTGTTTTAAACGTGGCGTAAATTAAGCGGTCTTCAAGAGGATAATAGTTAGTCATGATTTCAATATCATTCATGATTGATGTAAAAATTCTACTTTCTAGTAGTCTCAATTCAATTTCAGTAGAAAGGAAAATTATTATTTTACGTTCTGGTTTGATAATCAAGCTTCTTAACCTGTATGTGTGTGTGATCAAACCTTTACTACTTTCTTACTACATTCTATAAATAGCTAGTTGATATTGTGATTATTTCAATTGCATATAATGGAAGTAATGGAACAGAATGGAAAAAATTATCGAAGGAATAGATCATGAATTGTAAAGTAAATGAACGCACCCAGCGAATCAAACTGTCACAATACCATATACGCCATTCTCTCATTTTATTTCAATTCATTCGGTCTACAAACATTTCCCAGCAAATAATTGCGCAATTCATTTGGACATTGATCGGTTTTCAATATTCAACAAATAAATCATATTATTAAACGTGAGATTCGTCAAGAATGTAAGTGAAGCTTTCAATTTTTCGTGAAAAAGATTTTATAAAATAGCCTGTTGTAATAGCGACTCCATTTTTGATTTCATAAGAAGAAACATTTGGATGTGTAGATTTGAACCAATGTTTAATGTATTCAACAATTCATAGAAAGTATATTATTGCCATTTTCAGACCGACTTCGACAAGTTAAAGTACATAAGGTTCTTCGGTCTGTCCACCTCCATTTGATATTCGTCAGCATATTTTTGCCAACAAAATGTCCAATGTTAAGTCGAGTGACTATACAAGTCACATTTTCTCATCAATTGGCAAGTCATTGTATTTGAGCGACGAGACCACTGACTTTCATTTCATTTTCGAGACCGGCAAAACTGAAGTGGAGCTTGTTCCGGTGCACAAATTCTTGTTGTCTGCTGCCAGTTGCGGTTTTCGTGCAAAGTTTAATGGGGCATGGAAGGAGATGTCCAATGTCATAATCGACGACGGCACGTCTTCTTCGGCTTTTAAAGAATTTTTACAATTCTTCTACTTGTCCCATGTGAAATTGACTGTGAACAATGTTACCGCGGTGCTGCATCTTGCCAAGAAGTACGAAGTCGACGAATGTGCAAAGGTGTGCTACCAATTTTTGGAACGACATTAAAACGTGGCAATGTAACGACAGAAGCAGTACTAACCATTCGATTTCATCATTATGAAGAACAAAAACAATATTTCCTATGCAATTCAACATTTTCAAAAAAACATTTTTTTCAATTACAACCTTTCAATACATTTTGAACATTTCAAATTTGATACATTGCAGACATTTTTCAAAATTATATGTTGAGAGAAACTATATTAACCCATTGAATACCAATTTCAGAAGTAGCTTTACTACCAACTGAACACTACTTACTAAGTCTAGATCATTTCGTTGATGTTAATTGACATCAGGAGAAAAAAAATTCATTTCAATGGAAAAATCAATTTCATTTGGCAGCAAATACCACTCGAATCGATAGATTTGATCATTTAAATTAGAAAAAAAATATGTTGACTTTGACTTTTTTGGTTCGATGATTCAATAATATGACTGGAAAATCATGTTACATTCAAGAAAGACATATATTATTGTATTAAATTTTAACGTCAATTATTATGGTTAATTATTTTTTGAAGTAATAACCCGCCATTTGTTTTATTCAGTGGTCACTAAATGTGATACATCACTAATTACAAAATTATAAAACTCATTGGTTCCGTATAGTGTTTGGTAAAAACTCTTTTTAGACTTCAATAAAAACAAATATTATATTTTATCACCTGCATTCGAATTTTTTTGTTCAAGTATTTGCACAAATACACTTCGTGGTAACCAAATTATATACCGAATTCAACACAGACAATTGAAATAAATATTTCAGCGAAACCATATCCGACCAAAGCTATCGAACGACTTAACGTATATTTTGCACACAGAGTAAATTTCAAACAAGATGTGCATTTGGTCCAAAACTAGGTAACTGGCATCATTACATTGTTTAATGGTTGAAAAAACGACCCGACCCCGACCATATCAAAAATACCTTATTTTGCTCAGTTTTTTGACTTTCAAACCAAAAAAAGTGTATAAAGCAGATCATTTTGAAATCCTATGGACCATCATTTCTAGGGTAATTTTTTGCGCTGAATCCGAATCTGGCATTGAATTTGCTCAAAAAATGATTATTAACCAAAGTTTCACATCAATACGGTACCACAAGGCATGTCCTTCATTCAAAAATGAAATTTTTTGGGATTTTTGTATGAAAATCGTGTGAAAAATTGATTGCATCTTAAAACTAACATCAGATTCGGGTTTCTCGTGCCAAAAAAACCCCCCACTACACATTCTTTCAGCGTTCAAATTAAAAGAATATCATTTTAAGGCATTTTTCTCATGCCTCTTCAGAGTCTAAGTTTTACACCGATCAATGTCGTTGAAAATTTGGCCAGATATATTCCTCGTAGTGCCCAATCATCCCGTAAAGTCAGATTTTGAATTTCATGTCTAAGCACGAAACCATCGTGTCACCAAAATGGTTGAAAAATGATCAAAAAAGTAAAATGTAGTAGTCCCAAATCATCCTGCAAAGTCAGAATTTGAATTGAGTTTTTGGAAGAAGACTTAAAAAAAACTTTGAATGGGTTTGAAGTTGTCGTCGATTGAATACACATTACTTGAACTTTTAATTTAAATGTCACACTCAATTTATTCTCAGCACCAACCGGACGAACACCATCTTATTTGCGCACCAAAGTAATATTTACACAATTTCGTTCTTATAATTGTTGTTTAATTACGTAGTTAATCAGATAGTCAGTATTGAAAATCAAACAGTCGTTATTACCTCGATTTTCGTAATATACGGTAAGTACAAAAAGAACAGCGACATTGTTAATGAAAGCAGAGAGAATTCGACAAAAAATGACAAGTGTTTTTGTGTTTTGAAAAAGTAAAAAAAAGTCTTTATTTTGCCGGATCGTATATATTTTGTTGTTGTTATGCATTAATTTTTCAAGCATATTTTTGAAACCAATTGAAAGAAACCCATTAATACTTTTCTTTTTTCGTCAAAAAGTTTTCAAGTAAAAAACCTATTTTTGCCATTCACATTCTATGCTGACTTGATTCAATGGTTTATATTGAATACTTGCTAACTTGAATTATTTTTTTTTTGTTTTGCGTTTGCAGTGGTGGAACAAAATTCATTTTTTCAGCGATTTTATCGTTGCTATTTTGGATACGCTGTATAACAAACTGTACGAGTTTTTTGATTGAAGGTGGTGCGATTTCAAAAATTGTATGTATTCTATTTTTCAACAAATAAACAATTTTTTACTCTCTTTTTCTAATTTATACCTTTTCTTTAAAGAATAATCAAATCGATTCGTCATTCGTTGAATTTTATCGTATCGACTCACATAATGAATCGTTTCACCCCAAATCAGAACCAAGTAAATCGAACAATCTTGGTGAAAAATGTGCTCCCGCCCACTGAAATTTTTTTTGGAATATTCGAAAAAAAATGATTACAAAATCATAAAAACTCACACATTAAAAAATTGTGAGCCAAACAGTATCTTTATAATTTTTGATACGGCCGAACAGGCGGCAAATGCAATAAAATTAATTGATGGTAGATTGTATAATGGGCGCCGCGTCAACGCGCTTCCGTACAAAGACCCAAACGAGGCGTCGTTGGTCGGCGCTCATCCGAAACTATTTACTCCGCTGCCAGAGCAAATCGATCGAACAATAATCGTGAAAAACATTCACAAGCCATTTGATGTCAGTTCTCTGCGAGCACTGCTCATCAATCCGAAGGATGATTTATTTCTTGATCAGAAATATTGCAAATTTATGAATATTCGGCCGGTAATTAAATATTTTTTTTTTAAATATATATATTTATATATTAAAATTGAGTATTGTTTATTTTTTTTGATAAAATAATCTATTTTTTACTCTTTCCATCTATTTAGGAATAAGTGGAAGAACGAAAGGGGTTTTTGTCTTCATTGTGTACCATGTAAAGGAAGATGCATGCCGCGCATTGGAGCTGATAAATAATGGCCGCCTGATCTTTAATGGGACTCAAGAATGAGCGTAACGTTTGATAATTGTCATATAAATAGCTGAACTATAGCACAAAATTGGTGTTTCATTATCTGATTTGATTGATTTTTGATGTGTGAAATTGTTTAGGTATTTTTGTGTAATATCGAGACCTTTTCATTTGTTCGTCAGCTTCTGACCCAGGGTTCAAATGGAGACCAACATCAATCGTCGAGAGAATTAAACATTAACCGCTCTAAAAACTTTGGCGTCCCCAACTATGCATGACTTTAAATAAAATATTGGGAGTATAACTTAATTATTAGCATTTTTCGTCAGATGGCGTAAAATACATATTCCAATTGGAATTACGATTTCAATGTATTTATGTCGAAGTACTGTCAAAATGCTTTAAGAATCGGCATATATCATTTGGTCGAATTGTAAATGTTGTTAACAACACAATTTTTTACTGCATCGAATATGTCTGAGTTCATTTCGAAAAAACATCATTTGCGGGAATTTAATTTTTTTCACTTTAATCCAATCAGAAATGCATGCTATCATTATGGAACCTTGAGCTTAACAAGATCTTTCGATTCCAACACAAAACTGTTGAATTTGGTGAACACTGAGTGGTGAATTTGGTGTAAAACGCCAAATTCACCAAAAAAATGCTAGATGAATTATTTCACTCATTTTTGCAAAAAAGTCTATGTTAAATGCATGTAAAAGTTGTGGATTGACTAAATATGAACAATGCGATTGATACCAAATATTTACATTTTCTGAAAGTGGTGAAAATTGTAGCGAATTCGAATTGAAGGAAAATTTGGTTGAATGGCAGTATAAAACTAATCAAATGTCGCTCTAAATTTACAAATGGATTCATTTTCGTATCGAATTGAGATTGATTGTAAAGGAGGGATCTATTTCAAGAATTTCAAGCATAAAAAATCATATGTGAGTTGAGCTGAATCACAAAAATTGACGTGAAATCCAAAAATTCGTGATTCTGCAAATTGGGTGACGTAATCAAAATTGATCGAATTACAACTCATCAAAATTGTTACAGATGATCTTTATTGATGTCGACTGATCGTTTTTGCTAAAAAAGTAACAGAAAAATTACAAAAAAAATTGTAGAAAAATGACTTTTGCAAAATCATTAAAAATTGTTTGAAAAATAAATCGATAAAAAATCTTTATCTTTAAACCCCCGCTGTACATCCCTGTATACTCACTAGACATCCCTCTTTCTGAATACCACTCATTTCAATCGATGCAGTGCACCGTTTCTGATGTGCAAAATTTAAAAAAGTCGGAAAATGACTCGGTCATTAGATACCCAAAAAAACTAACAGTCCTTTAGACATGGAATCCGAAAATTGTCTGAGAAATGGGGAAAACTGATGGCTAGCGATGGACATTACTTTGAATGATGTATCCATTCATATAATTATTAAAATAAATGCCCATTTCGAAGAAAAAAACGCTAATAATTAACTTATACTCCCAATATATACTCATGACCATTTTGACGCAAGTCATTCGAATCATCTGATAATGGTGTCTGAAGCGAATAATTTTATACAACGGTATACTGCACAAAAAAGACCAAGAATATGTATTAAACTTGTTAATTACTTTTCATAATTATATCAACCCCTAAAAAAGTTATTTAAAATCTGACTTAACAGGATGATTGGGGGTCCCGAGGAATGGAAATCATTAGATTTTGAGTGCTTTTGGTTGATGGAAAAAAATTTCATGCCTGTAGTGATACCTATGAAAAAGAGTCCAATTTTCGTCCAAAAGTCATACTTAATGTAGACTTAAACACTCAAAAATATGTATTGGGGGTTTTTTTGGCACGAGAAAACCGAATCCGACGTTAGTTTTGGGATACAATCAATTTTTGATACAGTTTCCTTGAAAATAAAATGTCTTACATCCGTAAGATGAAGTTTTCCGCACTGTGATCCACGACATGCATTTATTACAAATCTTTTACTCAAAGAATTCACAAGAAAACTGAATCTGAAATTACTTTTACGATAAAAATAATTTTCGAAGCACTTAACATACAAAAACTACTAAAGATGGGAATTTTTGTATCGGAGCCATGCCTATATGATATCGTTATCATGTGAAAATTTGCAGAGGTTAATTTTTCACAAAAAGTTAACATTTTGAACGTTTGAAGAAATTTCAATGCATATTAAGGGTACTTGCCATACAAAATGTCGTTTTTGAGCGAAAAATGCAAAATTTTGTTCGGGAGGTACCCCTAAAATTCGTTGAAATGTCTTCAAACTCTCGGAATGGTATTTTCGTGTAATAAAAATAGCCTGTGCAAAGTTTCAGCACATTACGATATCATACAGGCATGGCTTCCATACAAAAATCCAAATTTTTTGAAGTTTTTGTATGAAAAGTGTGTCGAAAATGAATTGTATCCCAAAACCAACGTCTTATTCGGTTTTCTCGTACCCAAAAACCCCCCAATACACATTTTTGAGTGTTTAAGTACACATTAAATATCACTTTTGGAAGAAAAATTGAATTTTTCCCATGGATGGCCATAGGCATCACACCAGACATGACACGTCACTCTTTCAACCAAAGTCGCTCAAAATCCAATGGTTTCTATTCCTCGGCACCCCCAATCATCCTGTGAAGTCAGATTTTGAATTACTTTTCTTGTGTGAAAGTTATCGTGTTAACAAATTTTTACGCACATACATTCGGACATCGAAAAAACGCTAGATTCGTGTTCCCTGGCCCCAAAAACACCCAGAAAACACATTTTTTATGGGTGTTAATTTTTCGACCGATTCCAATACTTTACCTTACACACTAGGTGTGTGCGGAAAAGTAAAATCACAAAATTGAATTTTTGTATGGGAGCCATGCCTGTATGCTACCTTAATGACGTGAAACTTTGCACAGACTATTGTTTACAAAAAAAAAATAACATTCTGAAAGTTTGAAGAGATTTCAATTAAAATTAGGGGTACCTCCCAGCTCCCATACAAAATTTTCATTTTTGGTTCAAAAACGAATATTTTGTATGGGAGGTACTCTTAATTTTGGTTGAAATTTCTCCAAACCCTTCGAATGTTATTTTTTTGTGAAAAAAATAACCTGTGCAAAGTTTCACGCCATTAAGGTAGCATACAGACATGGCTCCCATACAAAAATCCAAATTTTTTGTGACTTCATAACTAAAAAAGTGTTTCAAAAATAATTTTCATGGTAAAATTAACGTCAGACATATTTTTTTAGTGTTTTGTTAGAAAATAGAATACTTTCAAATGTCGTGCAAATGGGTTCATCATGAAAGTGTGAAAATTCTTTTCTCGAGTACTTCTGATATTAAATTAAAGAATATTTCGATGCCAAGGTTTGAACATATGATTTGGTCTCAAACTTTACGCCGCTTGAAAGGCTTGAAGAATCGAACAAATATTATTTTGAACTTTCTTAATAAAATACGCAACGGAAAAGTTCGTCGTGCGGAAAAGTTCGTCTTACTCCTGTAAGACTCTTTATTTTTATTTATTATTATGATTAAGACATTTGAACAATCTCTAATTAGGATTTTTTCACAAAGAATTTTTTTTCGAAAAAATTTCTTTTACAAACAGTTATTATTTATGTCAAAAACAGAACTTCGTTGAGATTCTTTACAGTTTTTCATAAATTCTAATCTTTTTTAGCTTAATAACTAAAGCATTGAAAATGCATATATTTGAATATTGAATGCATCGTCTTTAAGTCGTCGAGGGATGCTTGCTTATTGTCTACATAATAACCTATTCCATTGGATTAATAATAAAAAACTTGACATATCTACTCTTCGTTTGATCATTGCATTGATTCATTAATTTAAAATTGCTCCAATCAATAGAAATAAGTGAAATTAAATTCGTGTCTTATGTGATTTCTTTTTGCCCGCCGAATCTATATAATTCAAAAGATCCGTCTTTGACCAAATTATTATGCTTTCTTGGTTTTTAGTTTTGACATTCAACCCCTTGTTACTATTGAAATAGTACCATTGAATTTGATTTCTTCCCTTTGCTCTTTCGGCGCATCCAAATAATTTTTTAAAAAATGGCGTAAAATCGCATTGAATGTCAATACTTCTGCCAATTCTCTTACATTTATCGAATCTATCTTTTTTGCTCATGCCTTTCCAAGCCTGAATTATGTTGTTTTTCAATTTTCGTTGATACAATTTGACCAAAATATCGGATTTCCGTTGTGTAATGCACTCAACATCGTGCATAGTTGCATCAACGTTAGTTGCTTTACAGATCACCAAAAATATGGACGACAGTTGTTCATCCGTTTGGGTATTTGTGATTCCTGTAATGCACAAATTATTTCCAAACGAACTCTGTAGCATTAGTTGATTTTCGCGAAGTTTTTTTGTCAACACCGGGGAACTCTCTTGATTCGAAAAGCAGTCGTCTAACTGTTTCTTTTTAATTTTGTCTCGTAATGACCAAAATGCTGAACTTTCGTCAAAAGTTGTACTCAACAAATTTTGGTGATACAACACCAGTCCGTTCGAGAACATGAGTTGTGTTCTGTAATAGTAGCGCTCCAGGCGATCAATTAATTGACTTAAATATTTGTGGTGCGTATCTTTCAAATCATGTAAGATTTCGTCATGAGCTCTTGCTCCATTGATGTTCACAGTCACCTCTGAACATACAGAGCATTGAAATTTGAAAGCATCCTGCTCGATATGGTCAAGAAACGAAATCTCAGATATTTTCTTAACACTACGACAATGGCCACATTTAAAGGCTGTTATTCGTGTAGGTACATCACTGGATGCTTTTGTCGCATTAATTGTGAGCAGTTCCTCGATTTCGTTTTGCGTTAAACAAACCGGACTGTGAATGTCGGCGAGATGGTGTGAAGTATGCTTTTTCTTCGAATGTTTCACCATTTCTGACGAAGAGAAAATCTTGTGGCATAGACCACATTTTGATTTATTGTCTTTGTCAACAACAACAAATACTTCCGCATGATGTTGATGCTTGTGATGGGCTCCAAGTGTAGAAAACTTGTCCACCCGATCGCAATAGAAACAGGCAGCTTTTTTAGTCGCAATGAATCGAAACGGCTCTCTGGCAGGAATATGACTGTTTTGCCAGTGCTCATACACTTTTTCGAATTTAGTGGTGTAATAGTGTGGCATGCAGTAAAAACAGGCAAACATTATATCTCCCTCGCGAAAGGCAGGACTCAATTCTGAAAACAAAACAAAAACCAATTAAATTTAAAAATAAAACAAGATTATTCGTGTTACACATACCATTCTCTCGAACATCATCATCAGTATTCTGTAGGTTGGTAGTTTCACTGTCAATATCCATGGAGTTTTCGCGTTTAAACGATTGAAATTCAATCGGTGGCACTGAATGATCAACATCTTCCTGATTCTTCGGCTGCTCTGGTGGTTCAGTTTCCGAATTCAAGGGTTCTTCCCACACTGGTGATGAAATGATGAATGTTTCGAAGTCCATTTCTTCCTTTTTAACCCAGTTCATGTTTAATAGAGTCGGATTGAGACACGGAACGGGTGATGCCATCGGTTGATTTGAAGTGGTCGGCGAACATGTTGATCGCCGATCGATTGAAATGTTTGAATCTAATGATGGGCGGACCCTTTTAACCCTTTCAGAACATTGATTGACGGATTGATTGTGTTCATTGTTGTCTATTGTCTCAGGTGCCGGGTTTAGGACATCCAGAAAATCCAGCGATTCCTCCAAACTGAAAAGCAAAATAAGGAAATTCGAATTTAATTCATTTCGAAGGAATTTTTTTTCGTGATTTTGTTGAAATCTTTGTAAATTTTTCTATCGATATTTTGTGGATAAAATCATTTAAATAGTAATGCGCCGCAATAAATCCATCCACCAATCAAAATCCCTAGTAAGTCGAACGAATTTCTATCCATCTAAAACTGAAAAAAATGTCTTCTTTTTCAGTTCATTTGTGTTAAAGAAATGTGTTAAAATCGTAAACTTCTCAATACTGCATTTTTTCGTAAATTGAAAATGGAAATGTGGTAAAATATTGGTAAAAGATAACAAACAAAAAATTCGTGCGATACTAATATTTTGATAAAAAAAACTCTGTATGAGATAAATGTATTTTTAAGAAGCGACATGAAATCCGATAACAACTGAACGTTTCATAAACATCTGTGATTTCACAAATTCGTTATTTATCCAAATGTTCCCATTTTATCCGTTATTTACTTTCAACTGTATTTTTTCTGGGTTTAACCCAAAGATGTGTTTACCAATTTCTACATGTGGTATATATAAAAAGACCCGGATCATTTTTGAGATAAGAAACAAATAAGTTGTCTTTTGACTACCTATTCCAAAGTTCAAAATACTGTAGAGTGAATCTATTCATTTATTCTAAAAAAAAACTCAAAATATACTGCATCAAATTTCGTCCAGATGAAATCGGCTAATATGTAGAAAAACTCATTTGTTCAATCGATTTTCAATGTCAAATAATTTACCTATAAACGTGATAATTTTTACTTGTTCATAACTAATCAACTTTTTACCAAAGACAACACATTATTGCTTGAATTTACTTGTCTTTCATGACTTACAATAATAAACATCGTAAATAATAAGTCCATTGTGGGAAATTCCCTTGCACATTTTATGGCTCTTTTTAATATTCTTTTCTATTTTATCAACATGCCACTTGATCGTAAACCGAATACCTATTGCTGTTATAATTGCGAAAAATTCCCTCTTTGATGAAACTCAATTCACAAAATTCTGGCACTAATTTTCTGTATAGATTTTTAAAATAAAACACATTTTATACGATATTCCGTGTGATAGAGGTGTCCAAATATTTGATATAGAACAATACTTTCCATGCGTATTTGCACCAAACAAAACAATGATTTTACATGCTCACCGGCCTTTTCTCTGTGTAATACGCACAATTCAACCAAATTGTATTTTACCGCTTCCACAGACAAGTGGGTATGTATAATTAGTGTCGTACGATTGAGACAATGCTATATTTGGATCAAATACTATATACGGAATATCGTATAGAAGTGTGCGAATATTTCATAGTAGGCGAAAAGAACAAAAAAAGAGCGCTAGTTTTCTCTTCATACACACTACACAGTTGAACAATTATTTCATCATTTTACCGTGAGTTGATGCTCTTCACGATGAGTTCTCTCTTTTTGGTGTCAAATTTTTGTCCAGATTGTAATAACGCTTCATTTATTTTTATCAAAGCGTCTGTTGTCAGCTCTTCGAATGCTGATATATATTTTTTGTGGATTTCGGCCCAGGTCGATGTCATTTTTCTATCAAATGTTTGTCACTTTTTGCTGCAAATAAAGTTTTTCTTTTTAAAAACAACACACTCCTCTTTTCCGCACAATATTCAAATTAAATATTATTTCGTTATGCAAATGTAAGTCTTTTTCACCAGAAATTTTTTAAAATTCAGTTTGCGTCACAACACGAAAAAGCCATACACGATTTGCATGCTCTGCTTCAAGCAGTTTTTATTTGGAGCAAAAACAATTTAATGGAATTTTAGTCAATTCGTTTCAAAAAATGTCGGCGACTACGTTCTGTTGTTTTTTTTTTGCACATTTTTCAATTTGATTAAAACTTAAAAAAAATCAAGCAAAAGCAAACCAACGATATTTTTATCCGAATTAATTTTTACATGAACTCAACCGTGTCGGACTAGTTAAACAACGTAAAAATAAATTGGATATGTAATTCCACGCGCTCTGATATGTGTTTACAACAGCAAGTTTGAACGAATACTGTTACGAAGTTGTGCATTTTACGTAAAATCCATGACGTTTCAGTTCCATTTCACTCTCATATTTTGCTTTAAATACAAACACATATACAATTCAGGCACATGGATATGTTTTACGGTTAATTGCTTTCATGCGTCTTGTGATACGACACAGAACATAAACAATGCGACTCGTACCCACTTTTTTCTTTCATGTTTTCTTTTCTCTTCTTCTTCACGGATACAAAATAATATTGAAAAAGTAAATGCGCTCAAACTGTGTATATAAATAATGTTGCTTTCACTGTGAGTAAGGCACGCCAATTGCATATCTGTAAATTGTTGATCGAACCGATGCATTTACGGTTGATTTTTTGGCATGTTTATTTTCCGTTTCGTTTTTTCTTTGTTTCTCATTCTTTGTCTCTGTTCATCGCTGATAAGATACATTGCACGCTCTTCAATTGTACTATGTGTACAGATATCGGACCAAAGTCGATCGGAAAATTTTACGATCGAAAATAATTAAATTATTAGAATTATGAACGTGAATTTGTGCCGCTGATTTCAAAACTGTAACGTATTGGTTCCAAACAATAACGCATACAAATGGTTTCAGATTAGGTTGATTCGTAATAATAGGTTTTTATTATTATTTTTACCTATTTAAGATGTGTGAAAGGCACAAAAAAATATTTACATAGAAGTATTGACTGTTTCCTTTGGAAGTGAGTAAATGGATGAGAACAAAACATTGAATAATTTAGTGTGAATATTTGACTCGAATTTTGGTTTAATAGCTTATGAAATGCAAAATTAACGAAAGAAAATTGAACGAAAACTTCACTCTTATCGAAAACGGCCCATGAAATTCGTTTCGTATATTGTGAAATTTGATTGGTTTTAAACATTGAATTATGTTTTCCACCTACAAGTATGAAAGAAATTTAAATTGAGTCGCAACGTCGCGAAGCATCAATGAAACAATATGATTTGCGATTATGATTAAAATTAATGCACAAACACTTGAAAAAAAGCACAACGAATTTTTGGTTTGAAACACTTCAATTGAACACCAAATAGGACGTTAACACAACAAAAAGTGAATCCAAATTCACATCATCTTGCTTTTATACCGTTTAAAATGTGATCTTACCGGATGCATTTATCAAAATCGTTATGTAGACTTGTTCGCCAATAAAAATTCCAGAAAATTTAAAATAAAAATCAATTCAATTTTACAATTTTTTCAAAACTAACACATTTTTTCACTTCTCAAGACAACTTTTTCTGTACAAGTCGCGGGTCAACTTTAGCATTCGTCGAGACAACTTGTATGGAAGATTGGATCTGGCTATCTGACTAAAATAGCAAATTTGCCCTGTATTTATACTGATTTTTGTCAGCTTTCCCTTTTTCCCACTACAATAATTTTACAGTTAAGTCTTACAGTACAATCTCTTAACCATAGTGTAAACAACAGAAATCTTGCTTAATTCGAGGTCATCATACATTTTTCCGTATTATCAATAATATACATTGTAACGCTCTTAATTAATTCTGGTTTTCTTACACATAACATTGGCCCCAAATAGCAGCATTATAATGCTTTACATACCGTGGCTCAACATACAGCATCTCTGTATATTGTCGCCCATTCCTCTTTACCTCATTAAATATGCATACGCATGAGACTCATCGTTGTCTCATTATCACACGTTCGATCAACAGATCGCGTATCAATGATAGTGCGTATCATCTTAATCCAGTTTTCATATGTAAACAAAGCATTCGCTTTTACATTTTTGTAACTGTTTTTTTTAACCTTTTAAATCCAAATTTTGGATTTAAACAACAATTTTCCAGTGTTAATTTTAGATTGGTCAAACCATATTTGGTTTGCTTCAATTTTCACACGATCTACAATCTAGACCGCTCGTTCATGCGAAAAAAATTATTTTTCTATCTATTTCGGTTTTTGATCTGAATGTGGTAGATGACCGATGACGATCGCGTCGAACTCTTACATAATTTTCGATAAACAAATATATTTTTAGCCAATACTCAAGATCGCTTTGGTCAGCTATTCTCCGAAATGGATCTCAAGCTCTTCTCTATGTGCTTTCTCTTTTTCTTTCTAAACCAAATTCACTTAATTTAAATCAACAAAACAATTTTATTTAAGCAAAAACTGAACGAAATACACTTTTTTACTCTTAACCAATTTACAATAAACTTTTAATACTTGAACTCTGACTATAGAGTCATATTTTCCTGTTAGAACTTATCAATTGCGGGCCAACTAAAGTCGGAACAATTTCTTTGTCTTTTTTGAGTTTATTAGTCGCGGGCCAACTAATTCTCAATAGAACTGAAAACAAGAACTAACGAACTAACGAACCTTACAATTCTGATGTTTATTCATACTAAAATACGACCATGAATTGTTTGATTTCCCACTCATTTTAACAAAAGCGAAAGGCAACTTAAATATATATTTTTATTCTTTCAATAATTATCTAAAAGTGAAAGAATAATTCACATAGAATAAAACCTAATTGCTCAATCTGCAGCACAATTTAATGTTATTCTATTGCATAATGCAGACATGATTTTAACCTATTGATTTCGTTACCTTGCACTATACTACAATGGTAAATATAAGCATGTTTCTACGCTTATCCCAATCTGATCATTACAAACGTAATTGATCATGTTTTTATGATTATTCCAAAACAATCTAATGTTTCGTATGCTTTAATGCTTCAGTTGTCTAACTCTTGGCATATATTCAATTATAAGAAAAAATCACTTTTGAATTCGATTTTGGAAAGGTAAGATAAGTTTCGATTATAGAATGTAACTTGAACTTCGAATTCGAACACTGTTTTTTTTTTAACTCAAAAGGCGAAAGAAGTATGCCTTGCCTTTATACAATTTTCCAGCATATTTGGTTTGCTTCAATTTTCTCATTCGTGCGAAAAAAAATATTTTTCCATCTATTTTGATTTTTGATCTGAATGTGGTGATGATCTTGATACGTGTCAAACTCTTGTATAATTTTCGAAAAACGAATATATTAATATTGCGGATAACGAAGAACAAACCGTCTTGGATTTGGATTGGTGCTGGAGAAATGGCACCAAATCGGCCATGGGGCATAAAGAAGC
>NW_022199438.1:193315-237805 GCF_009176525.2 Contarinia nasturtii | reverse complement strand
ACAACAGTGTCATTTCAGCGGTCTTCCGTGTTTTTCATACAAGCCGCCCATGTAAATGGTAAAAAATCGTGAAAAATGAAAAAAAATAATTAATTTTTTTTTCTTCAATTCTCAAATACTACTCAATTTTCTATATCACCTGGTGAAATCAGAATGAAAAAAATCGCATTCCTTATCACCCAAATCACGATCTGGATTTTTTTCACTTTTGGCGTGCTCTATACCGAGTCTCCGAGAGTTTCATATAAACTTCCTATGTAACAGCTATTGAATAGTGACCGAATGCCAATCGTCTTTTGGGTGATAGGGAATGCGATTTTTTTCATTCTGATTTCACCAGATGGTACAGAAAATTGAATAGTATTTGTAAATCGAAGAAAAAAAAATTTGATTATTTTTTTCATTTTTCACGATTTTTTACCATCTACATGGGAAGGCTTATATGAAACTCTCGGAGACTCGGTATAATGCACAAATGAGTTAAAATAAATGAGATACTAGCCAGAATTGAAAATAAATTTGATACTTGAACGAATTGAAAATAAATGTGATACATACCACTTTTATTTTCAATATCTTTCAAGTATCAGATTTATTTTAAACGCGAGTTAGTATCTCATTTATTTTAATTCATCGTCTTGTATCAGTATTTTTTTAAATAATGTTTGGAGCTCATGATTATTCTTACCCATTCATATATCAATAATGTTTTGACGACTATTTCGTTTTATTTACATAAACAGTGAATATACATGTGTTTGACCTACGACTTTTGGTTTTTGGCTATGTATAAACGTTTGGAAGAGGAATTTAAACGAAATAAGTTGAAACATAGATAGAAAGGAATAACCTTGAACTTGTCTCGAGGTGACCTCATTTGAGATAATTATGTTTTGACCGTCTATTTAATCAAAATGGTATACAAAATCTATAATTTGCAAAACAATCAATTACGAGTACAATAAATTTTCTGGAGTTTTCTATAGTTGATAAAAACCAAACATTTTTTTAAACATACAAAATTGTCCTATTATAGGACTCCTATAGATTTGTCACATAAAAAATAATATATATGTTCTTCTTTGCTTCTTCAAAGGCATTCTTGTGCTTTCTATCCTTATTGGCTAAGTTCATTGATATTTTTTCCCTTAAACTCCTTGATTTTTCGTACGTGTAAAGCATCGTCGCTATTTTTCAGGCAGAGATGCATTTTTGCTGACAGACATTTCTGATCAAAGTTTCATATCTCTATCATTGATCAAATGTTGCTCAATAAAAGATAACTATTTATTTAAAGGTCTGTTGATTTTATTGAAGAAAAATTGAAAAGTTTACAAAAAAGTGAAAAAACTGGCTCTTCTTTCCATGATATCGGCCAAGTAAAATGGACAAATTAAATTATTCAGATGTACTGCGTTATATTATTGGGTGCGCCTCCACGTTCTCAATATATGGAAATTAAATGAAAATGGTGGATTGAATTTGGAAAAAAGTTTGAATAACATGGGGTAAATTGATTTTCAGGCTCCCATTTTTAATTTTATCCAAGGAAGGTATTTATCAACTCTCTGTTTGATCAAAAATGATATATTGATTACCGAAAATAGTCAAAAATTTATAAATTTATGAACTTACGGTAAAAACTCCTGGACGATCTTTACATGCCTTTGATCCAAATGACATAACACCCGCTACGAAATAATAGGCGTGTGTACTATCCATTTTATGCATATACATCAAAGGCGAGCCGCCATCCCCTTTGTCCAAAAAAATACAACCAAATTTTCATATCAATATAATTCGGTTTAGTGTTTAAAACCAAAGTTTCACTGAGTGAAACTCTGTTTAAAACAAAACAAAATTAATATTCATATATGAATTGTTTTCAGCCAATTCAAATAAAAAAATTTGCGATTATATACCTTTACAAACATTAGTTTGACCTCTATTATTATAAGCACAGATTTGTTTATCTGTTATAGTAGTTTGGGTTTCATACGCTGTTTTACATTTATCAATTGAAGTAACATCAAGTTCAGCTTTCAACTTGACAAAACTTCTACTTCCTGTGAGAATAATAAATTAAAAGAATTTGTTACAATTATGATGATATTCAACGAAAATTACGAAATCTAAGTAGTACACGGCAATGAAATGATGAAAACTATACAAACCATCCTGAAATGAAAATATAGAAAAAATGAGATCATAAACAATTTCATGAAATTATGCAAAAAATACTTCTTTTTCGCCCCATCCTGCCACTGCCATAGATTCTCCATTATAGTTTTTATTGACTAGATCTTCCAATGTGGGCAAACAAATGGGGATTATCCATCTCGAATCTTTGACCGATTGCTTTAAATATAGCAAAGCAATGTCGTTTTCATGCGAGTTTCTATCATAGTTCTGATGCATGAAACGTTCTTCCACGTGAATATCTTGAACTGGGTCCGCCGTTTGGCCGTCCTGCTCATCTAGGTCATATCTTGTATCCCATTCACCCAGTCGAACTATTGATCAGCAGAAAAAATGGAAAGTTATTATTTTAGTTGAAAAAATTCATGTCATTTATATTATATCGTACCTAATAACGAGGTACTCACACTCACACAGCTTGCAGCTAAATATTGGAAACAGAAATTTATTGCTATATTTTGTTCGATAAAAGTCAATGTGATTTATATACCTGTTAGAACAAATCTGTCATTGATTAGAGAACCAGCACAATGAAAATCACTAACTGCTCGGGCTACAGAAGAAACAAACAGATAAATTTTATTGAATTCAGTCTTGTTTGAATTCAAGTCAATTGCATTACGATTATATGTGTAACGTATTAAAGCCATCCATAAGTGATCAGTGATTTCAGCTTCTTCTGCTCCAATCAAAAAATCATTTAACATTTTTATTTCAACTCCACATTGGCCAGGTACAGGAATAACAGGAGTCGGAGGGGGAACATCATTATTTGTGTTTGGTGGGACTGGTGGTGGTTGCCATGTAGGACAGCAAAGCTATTTGCAATAATTTGTTAAAATTTAATCATACGGAATATAAAATGACGTTGTCATACTTACAATTTGATTTATATAATCATTGAAAGGATTATAATCGTAACAATGGTATGGTTCATAATATTTTGAATTTCCATACACGTCCCTAACCACTGAGGAAGTACACTGAAATTTTGGAATACAGTTTCCAGGGTAGCCATCATTAAATATACATCGTTGACCTGAATTTGTAAAAAAAAACGAGATTAATTTGATTTATTTGTATTATTTCATACCAATTTCATTGCATTCTACTTTGTCGTAATCTTCGACGAAATAATGACCTGACGACTTTTTGATAAATACACTGCCAATGTACTTGGATGTAATGCTTGATATGCCAATGCAGAAATGAGTGGAATTCAAAAAATATTATAAACCCCCAGGAATACGCAGAAAAATTAACCAATTTAATCAAAATTATATGATTTGAATTCGAGCCATATCGACTTTCGTCAAAAAATTCATGAAAATACACGTAGTTTGTTGTACTTGAGCCACTTCTTACAAGGTCGATCGAAAGGGCATCTAAAGAGCTACAAACTGACTGATTTTAATCAAAATATTAGGTCTTGAACTTAATTTACAGTGTACAAATCAAGTTGTTTTCAGATTTCCATACAAATTCTTAGGAAAAACTTCATTTCTAAGGAAAATATGTTTCCTGGACGAATTTTCCAAAAATAAAAATATTGTTCTTGCGGTTTGGGCTCAAGAATCCGACAAAATAGATTTCAAGTCGGTAGCTGATACCTTGCTTGAGTTATGCGTGACACAAACAAACCGAAAACGATTTTAAAGCTTGATTTACATCAAGCAATATTCACATAAATTTACATTTATGCAATATACAACTTTTTAATCTCACATTTTTGTCAAATTTTATTTTGTAAATGTTGAAAGTTGACATTCATAGGTCATTTTCGTACATGTACATTGCACATGATTCTGTGAAAATAAAAAAAGTTACCGAAAATATTTCTACTGCATTCTAAATTAGCATTGTTAATATAGCGCGGAGGAGTAGGGGTGGAAAATTTGGCCAAAAATTACATTCACCCGAATTCATACCTTCATCAACTTGAATTTTCATTCGTTGTCTGTTCTAATTGAGTAGAAAGATTTTCAGTAAATTTGTATTTTCACAGACATTTATTCATGCACAAAAAAGTTATCTTTTGTCCATCCAAACATTTTATCTAAATTAAATTTAAAAGATTTATCTAAATTAAATTGAAAGAAATTTTATCACGTCGAATTTAAAATCAATTTGAATTTGTTTTTTCAATCAGTTTATAATTTGAAATATCAGTTGTTTCCAAAAACTTTCTATACAAAATTTATATATTGTACATTTTGATGAGTTATTATCAGATTTAATTTGCAAACACTTTTTTTATTCACTTTTTTTACTTACTATTTACAAATCGAGCCGCCAAATATGCTAGACACATGCATATTTTAACGTATTGCTTCATCATTCCAATCTTTAACGTGAATTAATGGTGCTTCGTTTCAAAAACTGTGGTCTCCAATCAAAATTGTGCCCAACTTTTACGGAATCAATGCGAGCATACATACCCTAATACATACTGCTGTACATTTTAAAGTCTGTATACAATTTACATTTAATCAGTCTGTATTTTAAATGTTGGTTATACTTTTCCGCACACCTAGTGTAGGGAAGGTATTGTATTAGGCCAAAAAATTAAAGTCATCCCAAAACATGTTTTCTTTGCATATTTAATGTAGAAAACACGATTGGAGATGATTTTGGGGCATATTAATGTGCGTCGCTGTGTGTGATGTGTCCTGTGTCCTGTGGCGTGTTGCCAAAATTTGTTAACACGATAAATCCTCTTCCAAAAACTCAATTCAAATTCTGACTTTGCAGGATGATTTGGGACTACTAGGAGACGTCCTGATTAGTTTTTGAGCAATATCTGTTGACCGGTGTAATTTTTTTTGGTCCGAATGGAGTACCCACAATCCCACATCCATACATTTTTGATCATTTCTCAACCATTTTGGTGACACGATGGTTTCGTGCTCAGACATGAAATTCAAAATGTGACTTCACGGGATGATTGAGCACTACGAGGAATAAATCTGGTCAAATTTTCAACGAAATTGATTGATCGGTGTAAAACTTAGACTCTGAAGAGGCACTTATGAGAAAAATGCCTTAAAATGATATTCTTTCAATTTGAACGCTGAATGAATGTGTAGTGGGGGGAGAAACCCGAATCTGATGTTAGTTTTAAGATGCAATCAATTTTTCACACAATTTTCATACAAAAATCCACAAAAAGTTTCATTTTTGTATGAAAGCCTTTGTGGTACCGTAATGATCTGAAACTTTGAACAGGCTATTTTTTGGATTGAAATTTCTTTAAACTTGGTGTGATTATTTATTTTAATAAGAAAATAATATTCACAAGTTTTCACGGTAATTTAAGTTACTGCAACCATACAAAGACCATGATTTCAGTTTATTCCCAAAATTTCGGTTCCATGCGGAAAAGTCAGCTTGCGTACGTAAGCCTCTTTATTTAATCTTATTTGAAATTCGGATGAATGTGCTATTATCTGTAGCGCTTTTTTTTAATATGAAAAAGCAATTTGGCAAACAGTAAAATGAATTTTATTCATAATCACGATATCTTTCGGAAAAACCAACGTGTTATTAATCTGAACAGTTGAAGCGAACAGCATGTACACAGAAAAAAATATAAAATGAAAACTAGATGACATGTCGTATAAAATTCGGAACTATTTGAAAATCCGTCAAAATTTGTATTTGTCCATATAATTTTCATATAAAATATCTTTTTTGTGTATTCTCTTTTGTGCGCATTTTCTTCAAAACATAAACAAAGAAGAACTGTATAAAAGAGAATAATCAAAAACGATATTTTGTTTGAAAATTGGATCGACAAATACAATTTTAGACGGCATGTCATCTCGTTTTCATTTTATAATTTTCTGTCAGTGTTTGCGAAATTTGTGAATTCATTATTTATTCTCAAAATATGTGTTTATATGTATGGGTGAGCCGTATGCGAACGAAGTGTGTGGACAGCGGCTACGAATTGTATGAGAACCGAGCACGTACAGTGACGTACTCGCTATTTCTTTTATACGCAGTAGAATTCGGCTGAATCATAGCGGTTTACATATGCGTGAGCAGAAATAGCGAATATGAGAATGAAGAAACGGCAATACAGATGGCACACAATACGCTATCGCAACTCATTCATTCTCATATTCGTTCTTTCTACTCTCACATATACAAGCGGCTATGCTTCTGTCGGATTTCATGCAGCGAATATGAGAAATAGCGATCACTTCAATGTGTTCGCCTCTTTTACATATAATTCGTAGCCGCTGTCCCACACACTTCGTTCGCATACGGCTCACCTATACATTAGAGTGGTTCGATTTTGACATATTTTCAAGAATCAAAAATCGTACCCCTATAACCTCTGTAGGAAGGTCATAGAAACATGACTATAACAACGAATTCGAAAAAAAAAAAATGATTTTGGACATTCTTATTTTCGAAAATGTTGTGTGTGAGATACACTTAATTTGTATTGAAATTTGTTCAAACTTTCGGTATATTATTTTTTGCAGAAAAAACATTCTGTGCAAAGTTTCATGTCATTACAACATCAAACAGGCAATAACATCAAACTTCAATACAAAATTCCAAATTTTTTGTGATTTTTTCATGAAAAAAGTGTCAAAAATTATTTGTATTGCAAAATTAACGCCAGATTCAGCTTTCTCGTGCCAAAAAACCCCAGGTGAACCATTTTTTATTGAATTTTTAAAGTGCTCAAAATTCATCAAAATTTGATTTTTTTTTTTCAAAAACCACCTGGAGCCGCGCATCACCAAAAATTATTTTTTTTCGAATTCTTTGTTATAGTCATGTTTCTATGACCTTCCTACAGAGGTTATAGGGGTACGATTTTTGATTCTTGAAAATATGTCAAAATCGAACCACTCTACTATACATACAAACATATTTGATGAATTTATTTATAAAATTTTATTGGAAATATATGTAGATTCAGACATTTCGCAAACTCTGTTTTCTGTGTGTATCATTTATCTTTGTTCTTGTTGGAAAAATCCCGCGTATCACTTCTGAATATTTCGTCGAATTGTTTCAAAATGATAGCCTATTGGCTTTTATCTATTCCTGCTCACAATTTAATTCACGATATAATATATTTTATACATGATATTTCGTTTGTGGCAGTAAATAAGACTTATTATATTCTAAAGTGCAACACACACAGTATATAGCTGCACATAATCGAATAAAGTCTGTACAAAAGGAAATAAGCGAATTTTTTTGCTTTTTTTACAGCTATAGCTAATCTAGATTCATATCAAAGAAATAAAAACATTGAACCATTTTGTTTTTTGAAAAAGAACAAAATATGAATAAATATATATTTCTTACATACTTAAAACTAGTGACATTTGAATTTTGAGATTTTATTATCGATTTATATGAAATTCATTTTAATGTTACAATTAAGAATCATCACAATGGTAAGTGTGCGGGGCGATTAGCTACATTGCGTCAAAATGAAGTGGTTGATTCTCTTGGAGTTTCTCCAATCGGTCTTGTCGCCGTTCCTTGATATGCAATACTAAAATAATCAGTGTAATTACGGCACACGTTGCTCCTAACGAGATGACACTCATCCAAATCAATTTGCTCGGTGTGATGAATAGCTGTGCTTTCCATCGACTTGGTTTGGTAATTGGTAGCGGTACAACGACCATTTGTGAATTTGGTATGATAAGTGTCCAAGTTCGATGACGGCCCGACAAACCGACCGACAGAGAATCAACAAAATTGGCTGTTCGCCCCAACCCCAACACTGTATAAGGCAACTGAAGTGCAAAGTATCCCGATTGAGGTATTTGAGCTGATGTGCTCGCTTGTAAGGCACCATCCGGTCGTGTTGTACTGTATGCAATTCGCGGACCTAATTTCGAACGAATGATATCAGTTCATTGGATATTCAAGTTTTGCTTATGTTTGTTTAAAGATAAAATTGGAATTTAGATTACCAGGCAAGTTTGAACCATATGTTCGTCTGTTGCGGCCCAATGGTGTATGTTTTGTGGGTGTATTTTGATTGGTAAGACCAGTGAGTACCATTACTTTTACAAAATTCGCATCATAATCGAGTGTGTTACGGAATGCAACCGGGTGAGAGGTTCCATTTGCTTGTTGTTTTACAAATATCACATCGAGAATACCATCCTTAGGAAAGAGAAATAAAATTTTATTGAAAAAGAACGAAAAATGTCCAAAGGTCTGAGCACGGTAGCCTACCTGATAGAAATCATAGAATGCCCCAACAACCGTTCCATTGGAATACGGTGAAAATGCCGTCCATTTAATGGCAAATGATCGTGTGAGTGGCTTATCATCACAATGGATGCACTTAATGTTCTCCATTAAAAATGTTTGAATTTGTTTCCCGTCTGCCATGTTTTGCAGCGTAACCAACATATCTGGATAGCCGTCCAAATTGAAATCACCACCGCGCAATGTAATCGTATCTTGATAAATACTCTTTTGTGTTGGATCTGGTGTGATAAATTGCCACACTTGATTTTTGTCATCTTTAAAATCGATTTCCAAATTGAAATAGTCGCCATTGACATAGGCAAGAATGGCCGAATTATGGCATGATTTATCAAAACAAATTGGCAGCACTTGTGCAATGTTCCCATTAAGTTCAATGTCCAAGAAAATCGATTGTCCATAAACGGTGTTACGAATGCCAGACGGTCGTCGTTCTTCAGTATAGGTAAAACCTTCATTGCCCGTGCCATGCCAAATTTCAAAACCATTTTCGGTTGCCAAAAATAGATCAGCCCGAAAGTCATTGTTCAGATCTAAATATGCATGAGAATGTGGTACCAAAAGTTTTGGTAGATTTTTTCCATCGGGTGCGATCATTGGAATTTCTTCCGGTGATTGACGTGTTTTATTGAACAACCAAAATACACGATGTCCATTTTCATTCAATCCAAATAAATCGATAATCATGTCATTGTTATAATCCAAGGCCATTGGTTCGCCAATCATTTGAAATAATGGTCCCGCACTTTCATCGGTGCAATTTAATACATCGGAACCGCCCCAATTCATGTACACATCAAGCACATTTGGATCGACGGTTGTGTTTGGTTTTTGTTTTGGTCTTGATGTTATCAATAGATCCATATAGGCATCACCGTCAAAATCACCAGGCACAATGCTTGTTATGCTCAAATCTTTGAATGTACATGTGGTCGACGTTGAACGACGCAACAGTGGCTCTTGATCGGAGGCTAGCAATATTTCAAGCACACGACCATCCGTTGAACGAACAAATACATCGGTCAATTCATCCGAATTGAAATCACCAAATGCTGATATAATTGTGTCACTTATCGTACCGAATGCCTGTGACGTTATATCACTCGCACACACTTGACGAATCGTCAACACCAACAACAGCGAAATGATTTGCTTCACATTTGAATTCATTGTTTTTTTTTGTTTTTTGTTTTTTCGATTGTTATTTTTTCTTTGATGTTTTTTTTTTAACTTTTTTTGACGTTTGTTCCAATTTCTTTGGCTTTGTCTCAGTGCAAACACGACAAATTACCACACGACTAAAACACTGCCATTCGATTTTATCAATGGTATTCCGAAAAATCGATTAAAACAAATTACATTTTGCACGAAAATGTTCAATGTTTTTAATTTCTTGCTTTGTCCATGAACAATTTTCTTCAATTCAAGTCAGTGACAGCTCGACTGTTTTGGTTTTGACGTCAAAGCATTAATGATTCTGCTCACTGTCAGAGCAGTGTGCTCATTTTGCTCATTGAAAAAAAACTCACCAATACAAACTTTCCAATAGTTATGCATCATTCGAGCAATAGATGGCGCTGATGGTAATTGCATAAAGTACGCTAGATTGAACCATCAATAGGCCTGATTGGAATCTTTACTAAACTTTTTCCGTCTATTCACATTCGAAAGCTGCTACGTGGCCGTGCTAAAGATCTACTTATTCCGTCTCATAAACTTAATGAGCTCAAATTGTGTGTATGCGATTCTTTTTTTCTCTCTCGCGTACCATACATTTTCATTCATTCATTAAATTGAAATGCGCATGAATTTCGTTTTATTTTCATCTCTTTCCATTTTATTTATATAAATTTTTGAAATTGTTTTAATGCATTTGATGATGACGACTTTGAAAAGACCCATTTATTCGCTCGTAAGAAGAAAATCCGTGCAAGAACAACAACTCCAGTAGATTATTGTAGATCATTTTTTGCCGCCTGAAAATATACAAGATTTTTAGCGAAACGTTAGTTATAAATCAAATTCTGTGAAGGACCCAAAGTAGAAACCTTTCTTTCCGCCTCCGCCACCGCCGCTTTTGTTGCCTCCACCTCCACCGCCTTTGTTTTGATTTCCTTTATTGCCACCTTGATTACCACCTTTTCCGCTTTTCTGTAAACACGCATACCGAACATTTTTCTTAGTCGAGGTCAAACTGAGTTTCGATTTTTGGCAATTTATTGGCGAAATTCGTTGCGGTTTTCAGGGGAACAATTGAAGTGATTTCATTCCATTTACTTTTCAAATAATTACCTCGTTCAAGACCATTGACTTTAACCAAAATACGATTTTTACGAGATTAAATAATGCTTCTGCCGAAATCAAATATCGAACTTTTCACCGAAGATTTGTTCGTAGTTTTGAGTGTGCAATTCATCTCGATTTTAGTGAGATGTTTCTTTAGTTTCATTATTTCTTCCAATTTTTTTTGGTATTTTTCAAGTTAAATTTATCTTTATTTTTTCGTTTCGATTTTCACTTTTTATTCGCTTCGAATAGAAAGAAACCTTCGATAGAATTGTTCCTCTGAATGCATTCGATTCTTTGCCAAAGAAACTGCTCGAAAAGACTCAAATTTCGTTATAAACCACAAAAATCAAAACTTATAAGCGTTGAGCTCAAATTACCATGATTATAAATTAACATGAAATTTATTGATATTGACATTAGCCTATCAATTTCACGTCGATATGAAATTAATTAATAGTTTATGTACTAAAGAACAAACCTCGGGTGGAGCGTGATTTGGGTTGCCACCGGTTGGATTTGATCCCTTTCCTTTGCCCATTTTCCGTTAAGTTAGTCGTATTTGTTCAATGAATTAGCTCTCGGCACACTGAGTCGCATCAACCTGTTGCTGTGTCTTCGACAACGTTATAAATCGTACTGCGACACAAAATCAAAGCAAAACGATTAGCGTCTTCAAAATCAAATGCATTAGCACTTATATAAAGCAAAAAATCAAACATAAACGACGACCATTTGTTCAATTATTCAAGTCCAATGTCGAGATTTTACTGTGAGCAGCCATACATTACGGATTGCGGATAGATACGTTCGATTCAAGTGAGTGGACGAATGCATCCGTCTTTGCGACTATAACACGCTGCTATTCGGTGCTCACATGTGAAATTGTAAATTATAAATGCTTGTTTTTAAACACTTGGCAAAACAAAATAAACAAATTCGTATCAGTCGAGTTTCTAAATTTAATTTATTTCCGTTTGTTCTCTCTGTTCAATGATCTTTTCGAGCGTAAATTTTTGCGACGAAGAAAAAAAAAACATTGCTGGCATTATATTCGGTTGCTCTGTCTCACTCTCTCATGGTTGCTCTTCGTCTCGTTCGTTTTCGGATTCGGGCGCAATATGAGCGAAAAAAGGAATCATTGAGCAAATGAAAACAAAATAATACATTGAACACACACACATGTATATTCAGAAAGTGAATATGTGCCAGTCGATGAAATTTATTTGCCAAACTTTTCGCTCTCGATGCATTCTACCGAAAGATGCTCTCGACTTTTTTTTATAGAGACCAGAAAAATTGATACGAACACCGGCCCATTTAGGGCCGATCTAGGGCCGGTTTATGCCATTTTTTGGACGGAGGGAACATAAAAATAATTCATTTCCGTTTGATGACGTGAGAACCATTTTTGAACAAGAGCCTCAAACCATATTGCCTAAAGTGAATTTGTGATTTGTTCTTTAATTCGGGGCTGTTCATCACAACGTCTCCAAAAAAGTCCTTTCATTTCGTAATGTTTTACGATTTCTTCAGAATCGGACCCGAACATTCGTCAAGGATTTTCTGTTGCAACCCTGCCATTTTGTTTTTCATATACGCACATGAATTTAACTGCACATATATATATATTGAAACTCGCAAACATATCCCAGTAAATCGAATATAGTTTTCCGATGGTGGGAAAAACAATTTATGACGGCATGATGGCGCAACTGAATCGCAGATTCACTCAAGTTATGTGTGCGAGTCAAATGAGTAAAACTGTGCTAAATTAATAACATTGTTTACTTTTGCTTCGGTATTTTGCTTGCAGCACTATACACTTTATACATATAACAGAGTTAAACTTTACTTTCATCCAATGTTCCACTGTGATTCGATGAACATTTTTTTCATCCTTTCTGCCCTTTCACATTCTCTTTCCATCTACCTACCTCCCTTACCTACCTAACTCATCCTACTCTGTCTGCCTTTATCTCACTCCATCCTTTCTTTCCCTCTCTCTCCCTTTCTATTTATTTAAAATATTACTGAATTACAAAATATTTATCTTATTTTCGGTGGTACTTGTTGAAATGTTCAAAAAAAATTCGGTGACAGAAATTCGAATTTACAAACTAAATTGTTAAGTGACATTGCATATTCTATTCGTGATTTTGAGCAAGTAATTTCCTTATTACAGTAAAAGTTCGCGATACTTGAATCTCAAGCCTCGCAAAAATTTCGGCTTTTACAGTGTCAGTGAGTTCGAAAGACTGTATGTTTCATTTGGGCTTCATGCGGTCAGGAATTGTGCGTAGGCGATAAAACAATAAAACTGTCTTCCACAAAATTATGGCACTGATCAAGCTGCAAAACAAATATAGAAAGTTTTTAGTTAGCAACTGCAGTAAAATTGTGAAAAATAATCATTCTTTTTGAACTCACTTATAGTGTCTTACTGCGTCTATATTTTCTTCTACAAAGTATGACGTCTTTTCAAGAAATAAGCGCTCGTTTAAATGGAATTTTTTCAAAGATATTTTTTGCTCTTTTCACCGAATGAACATTTCAATGCTGATTTTTCTTCCCGTTTTTTCGAGTTTTTCATAGGAATTTCTAAATATGGTTTTACTGTACTCATTAGAAAAAAATAAAACTTCAAGTCAACAAATTCTTGTAATTTTCCATGTAAATTCATTTGCAACGTGTCAAAGTTTATGCAGAACATAAATTTTACACTAAATTATTTACGTTTTCATGAAATTTAAAAAAATTCGAATTGAAATGAGGTCAACGTTTGTAAGATTTGCTTCAAAAATGTCCGGATTTGTAGAATAAAGTCAAACTAAATCAAGTGAATGTGCACGAAACTCAGTTTTCACAAAGTTTTATCAAATTCAATTGAAATCATTTTCAATGAAACCTGCTCAAATAGAAATTGATTGAGACAAATTATTGTAGCCGATATGAAAGTTTGTCAATTCAAAGAGTAAGAATTTTCCGTAGAATGGGAAAGAGAAAGAACGTGTATACCGTCAGTCACTTTTCAATTGAGTTTGAATTTCACAAACAAAAATACATTGCATCTTATTGAATGTAGCAAATTTGTACTTGACTTTTTTCTCTATTTGATTTCATCAATTTCCGAAAAGAGACTCCAGTCGGGATTTTTTTTTAATTTTTCAAATGGAAATAATCAATTTGCCTTCAATGACGTTTCAAACTGACTACTTTCAGAGCATTGCTCAAAATTGGCGACGAATGGCGCATATATTGATGAGACCGGCTGGAAATAAGAAACCCAACTTCCGATGAACAAAAACCAAATCAGTACCAAAAGCCATCGATTTCATCCGACACAAACACACACATATCACATTTTTCTCAGTCGATGAACTTTGATGTGTTTTGAATAAATTTGTAAATTAGCATTTTTTTCATTATTTACTTGTGATTTGCATTGAATTTTTGTCCCCGGTGTGTTGATGTAAGATGAATGCAAATCAACTATTGACTTGTATGTTTCAAATTGAGTTGCACACACAGAGTCAGCAAAAGTCGAGAAAACGTAACTTCTATAGTTTTCTTTTCGAATCGATGTAAATGCAGAGCAGCGCATCATTTCACCGAAATAAAGAAAATGAATGACGAAAAAAGAATGTGCAGTATATAAATCGACGGATTGAAAAAAAAGGAAAACGAAATAGTAACATAGCATGTATCGAATCAAAGTAAATTTGCAACTTATTCGCTTGAATAAACACAGAAGGAGTGAGTGAAAGAAAGAGAATGAAAATAGAAAGAGCGAATTATGTGAAGAGAGAAAGTGCAATTCCCTTGAATATTGTGCAGCACAATTTCAATTTTTATGCAAAGCCATGGAGCTTTTAACCGAAAAGACAAGAAATGAAAAGACGGATAAGGAGAGTAATGGGTCACAAAAGGGAAAAAGATAGTGCGAAAAAGGGTGTGGGACCGAGAGAGACAGAGAGAGGTAGAAAAGGATGCTGATAAACAGTTGAAAAAGTTCAATGGGAAACGTGCTCGAATCAAATGCATTTCGGGTTTCGGTCATAGCTTTTGGATGTAGTGATACTGTTGGCGGACATCCTCTGATCTTTTCGATGTTCCCATAAACATAGAAAATTTGTCTATATATCAAAGTGAATGAGTATATGTTGCATCTCATGTGACGGAATTGTCTCTTTTTGCTCCAAATTTTTTTAGCTCACCTTTTGACTGCATTTGTCGGTCCATTCGAAGCCCCTCGACTCTAGAGGAATATATGTATTCGTGTGTGTGTATGTGTGTCAGTTGAGAGAGCATTATGCAAATTCTATAGTATATCGACTCCATTCTTTTGTACTCTATCAGCCTTTGTTACATTTTTCATCGTAAAATGTTCGATTGAAGCTCTGGCAACAGAGAAACAGCTCTTAAGCGATCAGCTCGAATCGATGACTTTGTATCAATTGACAGAATGCAACCCGAAAATCGGAAGACATTGGAACGAGAATATTTTTGCGAAAATGCAATATTTCCGTTGGTCGGATGAATGCATTGTGCGATGAAACGAATACTCGTTCACATCGATGACTACAAATGCGCATCGTTAGTCAAATAAACAAGTAGCAAGTGCTATCGAAAGTCAAGTGCGACACACACCCACACACAACGACACGCTTTTGATAGGGAAGCTCCTCTGTGTCTCAAGTTTTTCACAATGTGACAACAAAATTGCTTCAATTGCCAATTGATGATAATTTGTCGAAAACAAGCTATTTCAAAGAACAGAAAATCTGTTTTCGGACATTTTCCTCAACGCTTTAAATTGACATTCGAGTTGCTGATTTTCCATTGTTTTTTTTTTTCTTCTTTCATTTTCAATATCCAGAGTAAAACAACTCAGTTATCCGGTGAGCTTTGTTTCGAATAAATTTGCTGTAGCATTCGTGAATGTTTGTTAAATTGAGTGAACCGAATCCTCCGTTGTACGTTATCATGGCGCACTCACCTTGCAGCACAACAACAACGCCATATGTTGAAGACAGAATGAGGAGGATACATAAGGAGAGAATGGAATAAAAATGTACGATTCTCATTCATTGTGATATATATTCAGGTGCCGTGATCTGGAACAAAGAGAATCGGGCTATGGTGGTAAGGCTTTTGTGACGCACTCAACTGCGATATTACGAACGATGGGTGCACATAACAAGATACAAAAAGCAACATAAATGCAAATACTTCGGTGTGTTCGGTTATTATTATATCGAATCGAAGAAATACAAAAAAAACGAGAGACACAATAACATTCTTCGCACACAATGCGCGCACTGAATCTCGATTTATTGAATGACACACCAAATGAGCATTTCAAATTTGTTTTGTTCCACAGAATGCACAAAACCATCGCAAATTCAATGATGCTCAATGTAAAACAATGTACATCAAATCATTGGAGCTGTAGTATATTTTTACTCAATCTGTGTTTTTTTTGTTTATAATTCTGTTGACGACAGTGACTTCTATCTCAAACTGGCTATCACATGAATATCCGAATCTTGAACGTACATTTTGAATTGGGGCCGTTTGAACCACGTCAAATTGAGGAATTGTGTGAATTTTTCCTACTAATGTTATTTTCAACAACTCCGGGCTTTGTACAGTGTCTTCTTGGTCGACCAAAAACGGCGACACCAACTTCCAACTTCACCTTAATCGAAATAACATTTCGTATTAAATTCTAATTCAATTCGGGCACTAATCACTTTCTTTGTAATAGTTCAGTATCACCTTAAGCCCAACTACCAAGATAGCAGTTCCTTTTTTTTGTGAATGCAAACTGTCGATCACGCCCACTGAATCCATTTCCACGTGAAAATGCGGTTGTGAACGTTACAAACAAGGGTGCAAAGCTTTGACACCAACAATCACGTAACATCACGGAAGCCTAATTAACAAGCGAAAATTATTTCTAGCATTCCGTTTGCCATTGCTGTATTCCATTTTGTAGTTTTTCGACAAGAAAAAGGTCATGTCTCATTCACATTTGTTCGCAATTTGATTGCTTATTTAAAGACAGACTGGCACGAAATTCGTCGCACAAAACCGATGAATTCGGGTGCAAATGAAATGAAGAAAAAACAAAATCGGGTGATTCGGATTCAGTATTAGATGTTTCGTCCGTGGTGGAAGTAACAGCATTTTTACGGATTTTTCAAGTTTCAAATAATTTTTTTTTCGCCGAACAATTTTTTCACACAATTCGAAAAGAATGAAAAAAATCGTGATAATTAACACATAAAGTCTTTGAACATGTTTCTACATTGAAAATCATTGAATCTACCCAAAAGAATTTTTAATGATGATTCGTTGCAATTCCAGATAAATGAGGACAAATGGAGAAGTTTTTCGCTTAGTTTTTACCCGCTGAGTTTATTCAAAAAAACTCTTTTTCTTATTACATTTGTTGTTGTAATACAACAACAATTCTATATTTAAAAAAACGCCGTGTTCCGCTTTGATATAACAACCATTCTGTACGTTGTTTTTATTCTAGAGCGTTCATATATAGAAATGTTCAGAAAATACAAACTAAAATCATTGACTAAACATTTTCGCTTCTCATTTTCACAAAAATCAACATTCACTTTTCATTTACATTTTTTTGTGTAAGATTTTTGAACTTCTTTTGGGTTTCATTTACTATGTACTGTGCTTCTTCAGTCTTGACTTTTTGCTCTTGCTCATCTCCATGTCTCTGGCACTCGTTACCTCTTCATTGAGTTCGTCCGGGTTTCCACATTGAATTAGCAGCGAACGTAACAATTTTCTTATAAAAAATTCACAAACAAATTATTTTCTGGGTGAATATTTTCATTTCTTCTTTCTTTTTCTCTCTCCGGCTCTCTTTCTTCTCTCTTTGTTTCTATTTGTCTTTTTCCTTCTTTCTTATTTTGATCTTTTTCTTACTTCTTCTTTTCTTCTCTTTTTCTTTATCGATTTTTTTTATTCATTCAACCGGTGTATGTACGTGTTGATTTATTGTAAGAAATGAAACGAACGAATAATAATAATACACAAAACGCAATCAGAAATCATATTACATTGAATGACAACATCACACGCTTACCCAGCATTGGTGAGAGACAACCACCACGAGCTATATGAATTGCACTCGAATTATCTCTCGGATTCTATCCATTTGACAATCGACCAAACTTCATGATGTGCTTCTTCGGTGTAATATTGAAACAAACGCAACCGGTTGTGCAAAAAAAACAGTCTTCAACCGTGTTTTTCTATTGCTGGGTGTTATTTTTCGGAGTGGTTCTCAGACAGTTTTGGGTTTGTCTGTTATTTTTTTCTGATTCTATGAAAAGGGATTCACAAGAACTTTGAGAATTAAGATTTTTTTGCATCTTCAACCGGTCAACGTCTCTTCAGATTTGAATTTATCATGTCTTTTTGATTTACATAAATTCACTTTTTCATCATCAAAGATTTTGGCAAACCAATTCGGTTTTTATTGAATTTAAACACACAAACTAAATGTCGAACACAAAATAATAGTACAAATTGGCAGTTAGATAGAGAGATATGTGAGAAGCAAAGAGGGACGAGGAAGAAAGAGGGACAGACATGTTATCAAAGTGAAAATGGTTTCTCGATGAACATTCGTTGCATTGCTTAATGAGTCAATTGAATTTAAATCAAATAAAATGTATTTCTGTCTCCATTCAAGTATAAAACTTGATGTGAATATAAGATTTATTATGCCACTTATTAAAACACATACAACTTCCCACACATGTTTCTTCGTACAAACTGTATGTGCATAAGTTAGCTATAATTGTTATTACGTGTCATGTCGGGTGCACTTTTGAATGGTAAAACATATTTGAAAATGGTTTCAATCTTTTTCTCTATCTCCATCTTCAATCACGTTCAATTCTTGGTTTCTCTATCTTTCATCTCCTTCTTGTTCTCTTAACGCTCTCTGCTCCAATGTGCAATGAAGTGTGTTGAATGTTTTCAATTCAATTAGCTAATCCAAACGTCCCTTGCGGCAAGGTTAATTAACGGCGTTAATTTAACGCCGAAGATGTTTTAATAGCAAATTCGAATATTATATACTTTGTATACATCATTGCGTTAAGTCAATGACTTTTTGCTGTGCAATCAACCATTGAATCGGCTTGCATAAATGGCAAATTTCCATATTCCTCACTTTATTTATAATGAAATTCAATGGTAACCTCTGTTTAGTTTCGTTTATTTATTTTTTATCATCCACTTGATACCATCCAAGAATCGAACCAATCATGGTGCTCATTCACTTGATTGAACGCAACCGATAAGCTAATTACAACTGATTTTATTCAATAAATGCGCTCATTCGCATGATTGCATACAATTACACAGAAAAAAGTGTGAAAAATAAACGAAAGTTAAAAAATTTCGTCGAGGTTGGCCTCGAAAGGTTTGCTATTGAAAAGGATTTTAAAGAAAAACGAACGGATTTTTGCGATTCTAAAAAAAAAGATTTCTTTTCGCAGAAATGATTTATCGACGAATTATTAGTAAAAAAAATTATTATTTATCTATACTTTCGTCGGGTTTGAGTATCTTACATGTAAAATGGAATCAAAATCGCTGGGTTTTTTGCGGATTCGAAGAGATTATTTTTGTTGTTATTGATTTTCGAACTTTGCTCTCAAGCTTCACGGTATTCATAACTTCAATTCATCATCAAGAGTCGAAGACACCTTTGGTTGATATGGTTTCTTCAATTGGATTGTGTTTCAAATCATTGGAAAAGTTATTGGAAATATGGATTGTGCGTTTTTAAAAAATGGTTCGCATTTCTTGCTCACAGCGATTCGGTTTTAGAAAATCCGATTTAAAACTAGCACATAACAGATCATCGAAACGAATTTTTTTTGTTTACATGTAGAAACAATAAGATTAAGAAAAAGTTTTTAATACATTTTGAGAAAGAAATACACAAAAATTGTATTCACACCTGTCGCGTTGGGGTCTTCTCTGCTATAGTCGTCATGGAGGAAGGAGCAAAAAATACAGATTGAAAATACAAAAGAAACAAAGAGTATAGAGAGAGACAGCGAGATATAAAGGCAGGGAGAGAAAAAGTATAACAGAAAGAGTGTGAAAGAGAGAGGGAGAGAGAGAGAGAGAGAGAGAGAAGCGATTACAAAAGAGATGAAAACGCGTGTGGATGAACACAGCGACCAGAAAAGCTTAAAAGTGGCACATTTGGAAAATTCCATAGCGACTGGTAGAGAACTCCTCACAGTTGTGCCGCTGATAAACGTCGACAAACAAAGCAGCTACGCAAAAAAAAAAACGAAAGCATGAAATCGAATCAAAAAGTGAAGACACAAAAAAGATTGCCCGACAGGCAATAAATTAAAATGTCGTGTGATGCCTTCAAGTGAATGCCAAGCAAAAGATGGCACAGTTCAAGCTCAATGTGAACATGAACATGGAGACAATTAATTTTATCCATGTTATTTATACGCCTTTTATTGGTGTTTATTATTGTTATCACCAGCGGCATGGAATTTCAGCAGGCAAACACATTCAATTTCGATTCGATACGGTCGTCTCTATTTCAATGCATGCCATTGTGCTTGAAGTTATAGCAGCAGCTTCGTTTTTCCAGGCTACGTACGAGAAAAAAAAAACAGCCCCAAATTGTCACCTGAGAATGAGTGCATTTTGAAAATAGATAGCTCCCTGCCTGGCTGACCTGCTGCCATTGAAACACATAAATACAGTTTTTCACCAACAATTTGTAGCGTCGACTAAATAAAACTATCGACTCGATAGTAGTCAGACCGAATTGAATGAGAGACACCGTTTCTGCACATATGGATATAGACAAAGACTACCCAAAGGCAAGAAAAGGACAAATACAAAGAGATCGACCGATTGAGAGAGGGAGAGAGAAAAGCGTTTATTTTTTGTCAAACGATGTGATTTTTCGAGTATTTTTCATTCGACGCCGGTCGATTTTATGAGCCTAATGAAAAATTAGTTGATCAATCTTCAATGAGACGCTCCAGCAATAAATAGACATGCACCTTTGTGTCCATGATCTCGTGTTATTTTGAAATTGATAAATTGGACACTACTTTTTCACTGTCCACTTTCGAGATTGCATGCAATGTTGTTTACATGGCCCCGTGTCATCATCGGTGTCTCGGCATCAAATACCAAAATTTCGTTGCAATAATTTTTTTCTCTCCCCACAACATCGAAATGAAGTTTCAGGTAAACGACGCATCATTTTCTGCTGAAAGATAGAAGCATAAAGTGGCCGAAAAAAATGAAAAAAAAAAAAACAAAAACAAATCAAACAGACGAAATAAAGATGCGGGACAAGTTGGAAAAGTGAAGACAAAAAAGGTGCACGCGTTCAATTCAAAGGTCACATTGTTGTTTATCTTTTCACTTGCAGTCGTTTTCATTGTTGTTTGTTGTGCAGAAGTGTAGAAGAAGATTGGAAAAGTTTTTTTTTCTCGTTATTTTCGTTTTTCACCATTCGAGAGCGCCGTGATGAAGAGAATGTTGTCAATCATTTACCCGATTTGGTTGTGCACGTCGACATTTTATACCGGTGTACATATTTTCTTGAATTTAATTTGCATGTTGACTATTCAAATTTGAACATCGGTTGTACGCCCCTAACGCCAGCCAGCCATATTGCCATTTCGACCATGGACTGCCATGATGTTTCATGTCATTGACAAAATACATCGAAGAAACAGCTGTCATGTTTACAATATTGTGACAGAGGCTCCACAAATTGTATATATACGCCGTATTCCTTCTTTTCTCTTTCGAAAAATATCTTTTCGGTTTCCATAGTCTTTGCTTTGAATCATTTTCCATGCTCCTTTCTTTGAATGGTCATTTGTGAACGAACCACACAATTTCGTTGACATGAGTCCAGTTTTTTTGTGCATCTTGGAGAATCGACCCCGTGTGTGTGTTGGTTCATTCAGTCGTTCGTTCATTTGGTGGCAAATGAAGAATGAGATGCGAGTGCCAAGCTTTGTCTGCATTGTTGCGAAATTTCTAAAATAAATATGGGTCAGTGGCTGTCTCAGGTCAAGAAATCAATGATGAAATAGAATTTATAAAAAAAATGTGTGAATGTATGCAGTTCCTGCAATTTGTTACCTTATTTCAATACACAAAATGCCGAAAAGAAATGATGTCGACTGGCAAAAATGCGAATATAAATCTGGATGATATTTAAGCAGGCAGGCAATTCCTTGCAATTCATTGTACCCAGATTATGAAAATATATATATTCGGACTGTAGTTTTCTCAATAGAATAAATGGCTGAGTTATTTAAACAGATGCCTGGTTGCGTCTGTCGACCAGTGCCAACACATCACCCGCTTTGAACACGATTTAGACTTGGAATTTTCGAACCGAACAGAAGGACAGAAAGGAGGAAAGAGGGAGAGAAAATAAGACAGACGGAGATGCACACACAAAGAAAGGCAGAAATAGAGAGAGAGCGTGAGAGAGTCGGTGTGTCATGTTTTGGCTTGGACGTGAAAAAGAATTATGTACGCATCGAAACAATGAGCGAAAAGACTGAAAAGCACCCGATCGCATTCTTCGTTCGTACATTGAAAGCGACGTTTGCACATTTTTGGCACCAAAAATTTATGCACACATTCGGCTATATTGGATTCTTCTATCTTTCTCTCAATTTTATGCACTAACTCGGTGAGCGTTCATGTTCATTCAGTGGTCATTGTATTCGAAAATATATATACATATATATACAAAAGAAAGTGCATGCATTTAATGCAGGCATGAGTATTGATTTTCTGATCAAGTTCTGCCATTTCTCACCTTAACTACCGTCTTCACCAAATATCCCAACAATTATAAAATAATAATTCATGTGGATGCAAACGAGCGTTGGTGTGCTGCGATGCCTTTGGCAATGGTGCTTACGCAATTCTATCATTCGTTCCTTCTTCTCGCCGGCAAAAAAAGGGGAAAGATCCTGACAAACAGAAAGTGAACGAGAAGAAAAAAAAACTGAACAATATTTGGCAAAAACGGTTTCCATGCACTGCATACAACTGCTCGGTCAAGTGAGATACGAAAACCAAACGGGCTTCGGAAAAAACGACGACAACGACATAATAAAGCAATAATTAACGGAACACAAAATTAAATTTATGGCAAAAGCATGTTTTAAATGGGTCCTGAGTGTTCAACAGCGTCTGATACACATTCCTGTTCGATTTTTTTCTTCTCTACCTCTCTCTCTCTCTCTCTCTCTCTCTCTCTCACGATTTCGTTTAAATTTTCTGTTCGCTCACTTTTCTCTAGCCGTATTTCGGTTGATGTTTTCACAAGGTTTTTGGCGAGAACAAGTGGCGAATTTCTCGAGCTTTGTGCACATTGAACACTCACACAAGATACGATCTGTTTCGATTTTCAACATGGAAAACAGAACAAGTGACGCCGAAAACTATGAGCTCTTTTCTCATGTAAAAGCACTTGCCAGACAAAAACTACCATAAAGAGCTTAAAACACACAAACCCCACGACGCACACACACACACAGCAAAAAAAAACTAAACACACTTCATACAGCTACCACTACAATTGATGTTGTTGCTATTGCTGCTTTTGCTACGTTTTCGATGAATAGACAAAAATTTCGTCGCAATCGAAGCGAACATTAATTTCACTATAAATATTATTAGAGTACTGCAACAAAACCCCAAAAACTTAACAATGATGAGAAACAATAGAGACGAAGGCGACGATCTCATGATAATATCACTGTGTCTCTACGTTTACCTCTCTGTTCCTCACTTCTGTTCTTTACAATTTCACTCCTGTATTGCATTTAAACAGTTTTACCCTTGCATTCTCTGGCTTTTTCTCCCTTTTCTCGGTCTCTCTCTCTCTCTCTTTCCCTCTATGATTGTGTGTGTGTGTGTGTGTTTCTTTTAGCATTGTTGCTCAATGATGGCGGGATGCGGTTTTCCACTTCTATGTATGTCTTTTCAATGGTTTCTCGTTAACACTTTCTACCATTTTTAAAATGCATGCGATATGCAACCCACCACCGCCATCATCACCACTTTTACTTTAGTTATGGTATACCATTCCAGATGCTAGTGTTTCCTTCGGTGTCAAACTGTAAATTGCTTGCAAATTTAATGTTGAGTTTCTCTTTAAATGCCAAGGAGGAGTCGCCGTCATCACCGACAACGTCATAGTTATCGTTATTATTGTTGCCGATATCGGGAGGGTAAATGCCAATCAAAAAACTATAAACAATTTTCATATCATATAACGTCGAATATGCTCATAGCCAGCACAAAGAAATTGATGGGAACAAACACAGAGCGTTGCTCACCTTATTGAGGTTTTCACCAGTTTTTGATGTGCTCTTTTGTTTTTCCCCCAAAGGATATTGGAAATTTAAAAAAAAAACCATGGGTCCATTAATGGTTACATTGTCATCAAACTTTATTTTTCATTCAGAAGCTCAATTTCTTCATTAAAACAATAAATGAGAATATTTTTCAATTAGTTCCGCCATCCATTTCACATGTTTACGTCTATCTCTTTCGGCCCCTTTTATGTCACTCTCTTTCTCAATTCCGTTTTTTCGGTCTCCCTTTTTTCCTTTCTCTGAGAAATAAAGAGTAGAAGTACTTCCCCATTTAAAAACGAATTCGTAACGAAAGTCTTGCAATTATTCCGACATCAAACCGAAAATTCAAGTGAAATCAAATCAAAATCAAACATTCGAATTTAAAATCGAATCCGATCGGCAGAATAGCGTGCTATGCGATTCTATGCTTTGATATTTTACGTGTTGATTTTGCCATATATTTACTATTTCAATCTCGAAAATTTTGTTTGAAAATTTAAAATTCATATACTCATCCATTGAGCACCGCTCAAGAGTCTACTCACTTCGATTTTGCCAATCAAAAGCCGAACGAACGTGTTTGTAAAAAGAAAACCATCAGCGGCAAGAAACCAAAAAGCCAAAACAAAAAAAACGAGGGCTTGCACTTTCTGTGCACATTCCGTGGAAGTAGTACGTATATGCTGTTGCGCTTGCATTAAAAATGTCTGAGTTTGATCTAGTGCAAATGACATGAAATGTTGTAGTTGTGAATAATGAATACGCTGAATGTTTGCGAGTGAGTGTGTGTGTTTGGCAGCGATAGAGTGGCGGAAGATTAAAGCGATGAATGTTTTATTGGTTGAAATTGGTGTGATGTTATATATGTTTGGAATCTAGTTTGTGAGAGTGCCTTTAAAATGTGTGAAATAAAATATGAATTTGTACGTGCTTTGGATTTGGTAAATATAAGTGTGTGTGTGTGTGTGTGTGCGAGTGCGAGAGAGAGTTTGATTTGGTGTGCGCACATCATTGGTTGGTGTGCGGTGTTGGCGGCGGCATTAGTTGATCTGCCAATTCAAAATAATTTAATCATCACTTCATGCACCGGGGATCATTTTGAGATGTACACCAAATCGCATATAAATCACAATATCATTTCGAATGGTGAATGCACTGGCTGAATAGAAGTTGCAACAAAAGAAAAGTCTCATTCATTATTTAATCGCTGTTTTATGCTCCCCGTTTTTTTTTGCTCTCATTCACCATTTAAAGCATAAAAGAGTTGACTTGTGTTTGCGCGGCATTTTGTCCCTCTGGTGAATATTTGGCATGGTACAATCAATGCACACACACATACACACCAAAAAACACACACCCAACTTTTGCATTATAAGCAGTTGAAAAAAGAAAATGCATGTCTCTCCTAGCGAGCGCACAATCATGTTTGGAAAACAAAGAATCAAATATTCGTTGCACATCACCCCCGCTCGCCTTCAATTTTTCGCGGTTCATCTGTTCGCATGAATATTTTATCAGTTTGCTTGGTTTTTTTTTTTCATTCGTGCCGGTTTTTCTACTTCTCGCAAAAACGAATAAATCTTACAAAGTGTGCGAAAAGAAGCGACCAGCTGGTGAAAAAGGATGAAGAGTACGAACGGCTGGTTTAAATAGTGTGAGAGACACAAACAAACAAAAAATTGAACCAAAAAGAGTCGTTGCATTTGTTGAAGAAAAGCAATCGTTTGCCAGTGACATGTTGAAATGAGAATTACATCGAATCGGTGTGCGCCTTTTTTTTCTGCGTTCGCTCATTCTCTCTCCCGTCGATTTTCCCATAAAATTTACAAATCGCGAGGGATCGGAAATATTGAGTCGATGAAGAGACTAGCTATGCTGTAAAAAAAAGGCCAACTCGTTGTACTGTTCATGACATGCGAAAATACGGTGTCAAATCAAGAAAGAGAGATAGGAGAAGAGAGAGGGGAATATAGAAAAAAACCGTCATGAAAATGCATTAGTTTTATAAACGAAACGAACAACAACAAAAATAACGAACAGACAGAAAAAAATAATCTCATGAATTTATTGATAGCTTTGTTCCAAAGTGTGTGTGTGTTTTTGCACACTCTATTTGGTAAGTTTAAATGGATATTTCCTCTTTCTCGCGTTCGTGTACATTTAATCCAGTGATTCGCGGCGTTGTGTCTCTTGTATGTCGATGGCAGCCGTTGTGTTATGGGTCGGATGTAAATTGGCATGAATATCAGGCATGGCCGCAATGGATTTTAAAACATCACTGAATAGCATTTTTTGCTTTCGCACCGTATCGAATGGTCCGATTTGTTTGGTGCTACGTCGTTGATGGCTTTCATTATTATTGTTTGTTGATGCATCTAACACATCATTCGCGTGTACGTTACGACGACCTTTACTGAAAATTTCTTCAAGCTTTTGCTTTATGGCATGCGTTGATGTATCATCTCTATCATTTTCGAGTGCATCCAATTCGGTGAGATTTTCGTGGGCTTTTGTTCGCGACAGATTTGCCTTTTTATTAACACATTCGCTGGGCGGACGGTCAGTTGTCGTACCATTGATGTCAATCACATTCGACACCGATGAAAATACCTTTCGATTTCGATGACCGATCGTATTGTATAGCTCTTGATTAAATGCAGGCGGAATTGGAATTTTGGCCGGAATCACTTTCATCGGATCATTGTCAATGTCTTCAACGACTAAACTATCCGGCGCACTAATCGAATGATTCAACGATGTATTCACACGCAATGCATGTGGTATTGTTGGACTGAGTGAATTTAAATTCGATTTGGTTGCGGTCACATCGTCACCGTTTTGACCGAATAAATTCTCTAGACGCATTTTAAGGGCCAATCGTTTCTCATCGTTTTCATAGAGTAATTTTTGCTTTGGTAACGCTTCATAGACACCAATATGGAAATTTGGACCACGTCTTGAATTTGTTTCACTCGAATTAATTGGCTTGATGACACCAGGATGAGTGATTGGATCGCTTGTGATTTCCGGTGGATTAATCGGCGGTGGCGTATTTGATTTTTCAATAAATGACGTTGATTGCTCGAAGTCATTGACATTTAGTGTAACATGTTGCTCAGAATGAACTGGTTCGGAGGCGGTCTCAATTGCGGACTCACTTATCGACGAATTTGATTCAAATTGACTTGAATATTCACTTGAAACATGAACAATTGCACGCACTTCTTTTTCCTCCTCCGATTCACTGTCTTCAAACTCAGACGGTATAGACAAAATCAATGACCGTGGTGATTCATCAATTTGCTTATTATGAATTATTGTTTGGCTTAATACTCTATCGTGCATATTTCTCTCAAACTCTTCGGTGTACTCATTAATATGGTGTTCATTTTGTATAGGCGATTCAGATTTGTTTCTATCATTTTCGACGGAATTTTGCACAAAATCTACTTCCACAAAGTAAGTAGTACCGTTCGGCTCACGACACTCAATGCATGTATCTTTGATATCATCGACTGATGAAATTTCGTCCAATTTTGAATGATCGATGGCATTTTGTTTTTGAGATAATTTTGCGACGGCAAATTGCGGTGAAATATCAAATTCTTGAATTGGACTTTTTGTCACATCATCAAGCTCAAATTCAACACTCTCCGTTTCGATAGTTTTCACCACTTGGATGGGTTCACATTTGACCTGACTCGGTTGAACTGGATTGGTTTTCGAGTTGGTTTCATTCGATAACTGATTTATTATTACATTCGGTTGTTGATTTAAAATTGTTGCCTCTTTAACTCCAGTCGAAGAACGCTCAATATTTTCCAATGCTATAGTTTCAAAGGACGCCGTCATTGTATCGGTGTATTCGCTTTGATTCAAATCATTTTCTGGAGTGATTGCATTATTCGACACACCATTTGCCGGCATCTTGCGTGGTGGTTGGTATTTCAATGCACAAAAATAGAGAATTAAGCCTGTGAAAAGAATAAAAATGATTAAAAAACGAAAAAGAAGGAAAATGGGAGAAGGAGACTTTAACCCTCAGGTGAATGAGAGCAGGTGTCTCAAAAAAATCTTTTCTGTCAGCACTTATATCCAATGTCCATAGTCTTTTCCATCCTCTTCACTTCAAAAGAAATTCTATCAAGAAAAAAATGTGTTCGAAAAAACTTACCAATTATCGTCCAAACAGCGAATCGAATCCATGCGATTGCTTCGAATGTGGTAAATAAAAAGATGCATCCAAATGAGATGATGGCTGGTAAAAATGGATGTTTAAAACTGAGTGAAAACACTGCATTCCCTTTCGGTTGTATACCAAGTACAAAAACAATGACCACCAAACTGGCTACCAAAACAGCAATGAAAATCCAACACAATATCGGTGAAATGATGTCATCGTTTGACAGCATGAATTTGATAAGAATGGCTAATATTGCAGCTAACAAACCTGAACGAAGCGCAAATAATCATAAATTACATGTTACAAATATTCGAAATCTTGCTCTTAAACTCACAGTAAGCGAACAGCAAAATTGTGACCAAATTTATTGAGCGTATTGATTTCGTGCCCGGTGTCGATGTTCCGTTTTCATGTGAATGCTGTAAACGTTGCTTGAAGCGGCCACAGTGTCTGGTGAGCAGAAAAAAAAGATAAATCACATAAAAATTGGTTATTGGGAAACAATGCATTTAACGGGTCATAACATCGTCGCCGCTATTGCCACACAACGTCACCATTGAAAAACGAAAAGCAAACAAGACATAAACTTACCTCAAAATCATGATGTCAATGGTTAAAGCCAACATCATGAGCAACGTTCCAATCGAAAGTATATTAATGAGATGTTCAACGGTGAATAATCCAGCCAACAAGCCGGAAAGTATTGAAAATAATAATAAACAAGTGTACATTTGCCATCGTTGTTGGTTTTTTCGTCTTTCGTTGCATTCGATGTCGTTGGTTCGATTATTGTTGTGTTCGATGGTGGTTGTTTGGTCGTTGTCATGATATTGCTGCCGTAGTTCTTTGCATCGAAAATGGTTTAAGCCAAACTTTCCAAATAATTTGAATGTTGAATCGTACACATCGTTCGATAGTATCGTGTGCATAACACGTTGTACAGCATGCAGTACTCCATTTAAACTATAAAGGAAATAATAGGGAAAAAACACAAAAAGTATGAGTGAAGGAGAATGGGAACCGTTTTCAGAAATTGTTTTTTCTCTCTCTCTCTCTCTCTCTCTCTCTCTCTCTCTCTCTTCCCCAGCATAAAAAACCCTCGAACCTATTTCGTTAAGTGCCAAAGATTGTTCTTAATTCGTAAATAAATGGGCATGTATTTTTGGTTCTGGTGAATGTTGCATCGGTATTTGTTTCGTTAAATCGTGCCATCAATTTTGATGTTGGAATTGTCGGGTAATTTTTTGTTCCTCTCGAATATAGTTATTTTCACCCATTATATAATTCGGTGCCTCGGGAAAAACAAATGCCAAAGAAAACTAATAAATAAACAAGTTTTCGTTTTCCAATTTCGATGAAAGAGAAATCACATAAAATAGCACAAAATCGAATTTCCAATGAACAGTTTTATTTGAGAAAATTCGCTCTTTTCAGTTTTATTTGAGAAAACCAATAAAACATGATCGAAATGAGAGCAATTCGAATGATTTTTGGATGTGTATGTGAGAGAGAGGCGGGGGAGGAGAATGACATAGTTTGGTTGTTTGAGTTATTGGACATTCAAGCACATATCTATCAATGCTTGCTTTTGACTACGTTTCCATACCAATTATTCAATTAAAATACAAAAATATCTAGCATTTTCTGCATCTCTTTTTCAACACATCCCCGCACACCATTCTATCACCTTGTACGCCAATTGCATGCGTTTGCGGGATAAAACTTAACCAAAATGTGTTTTCTTTTAGTGCCCATTGAAGCAGCATGTCGAAAGTTTGTTCAGTGTTGAAATCGTTGCTTTTTCATGCTTTGAAAATGCTCTTCAGTCGGACATTTACCTTTCAATGTTTAGATGCATAAAGAGAATGAGCATTTTGTGTTTGCGATGCATGTACTGCAGGCGTAAATATTTGGAATTTCATTGGAAAATACTTGATAAAATGAATTTTTGACCGAGTCAAACGAATTTTCGGAAGAATACTAAGTGAGAGAATATTGACTTTCGTATGGGAGAGGACGAAAGAGGGAAAGAGAGAAAGATGCAGAGATAGATGGTTCGAAAGAGAACTAAGCAATAGGAAGTGCACGAGGGAGGAATATAGAGAGAGAGAGATAGAGAGAGAGATATAGGTAGGTAGAGAGAGAGAAATAGAGTGAAATAACATGAAAGAGATCAAAAGCATCTACGTCTAAAAAAAGGCGATAAAATGAGTGAATGTGTCTATTTTTTGGTGTGTTTACCTGCCAGCAAGTGCTATGAAACCAGCAATTAATGTTATGAATCGAGTGGCTGTTTGCATCTCATTCGATTCACGGAATACTGTTTTGATAACAGATATCAATGGTAAATGTTCATCCTAGAGAGAAAAAATACATTTCAAAATGTTAATTTGATGTTGAAAAACAGTTCACCGAAAAATTCCGAGTAAAAATGTTTTCATTTGAAAAAAAAAAAAAAATTCGGAAAAAAAAACTGAACAAAGTTCAAAGTGTGTGTGAAACTTGCCATCGAATGGACGGGTTGAATGGTCGTCAATGCAAATGCCATACCGAGTAAACATAGTAAAATGACTGTGTTAATTGATAGAATGGCTTGGGTTATGGTTTTGGTAAAATGTTCAATGTTCATTGGTTTCATATCACCGATGGTGGTGTGTTGTTTTGCAAACCAAATCGATTTTGCCCATCGGCTCATGATCATGCAATCGAATGCAATAAACATGAATAAAATGATGGCAACACCCTTAAATACACCGTTCACACCGTATGCATAAAAACCACCTGTTTGGACGGTCGAATGTTCAGCATTATCGACAGCAGTGTCACCAATATTGTGATTCCAGTTCTTAATGTCGGCTGAATGACGAGAAAAAAAATTATTAATATTGTGTAAATGTGTTTTCAATATGGAATAAAAATTATTGGTCCAAATAAGCTCAACGTTCACTGAGTGGAAATAATAAACGAGCCTAAACATATTCATTCCACTGAAGCGAAAAATCACATGAAATTCACATAAATTTCAGTTGTTGGTTTTTTTTCGAGCCCACATATTTACCGTTGAATATGCCGAAAAGTAAGAAAATCACTGTAATCACCAAACTCAGTACGATTGATATCACATTGAAAATGGTACTTCGTCCGAGCAACAGCAGCAACGGCACTTTAATATATGGAGAGAAAAGTCCGGAGTTAGTTTTAATTGAGCCGATTTAAAATTTGGTGTATTTTTTCGGTTTTCTTCTCGTGCGGTGCAAAATTGTTATTTGATTTTCAACTTACCGCCAATTACGATCGGCACCAAAAGTGCCAGCACATCAAAATATTCACTCAAATACCACGACATTGGTATGATTTGGGTCAAATGGTCCAATGAGTCGAAAAATAACGCATCGATATAGATAATCAATGCTTTCGAGATCAACGCCACAATCACCATATACTCCATAATTAAATTCCATGCAATTACAAAAGCTGCAAATTCACCATTACATACATAAACTAGAATGTATGATGGCAACAACCATTCAACTACCATTGAATCGGCTGCGCAAGTACTTTGGCTAACTGCCATCGTTTCGTCAGCCACTCGTGATAATCGAACCGGTGCTTTTATCGCCGATAGCACAATCGCTTCATTCAATTCCGTATAAAAAGTACCTAGTTTTCGAAAATTCGATAAAATAAAAAAACAGGAAATTCACGTGAATTAAACACATTATCAAAAGGTATGTACGAGCTTTTTTTGGCAATAATTTATAAAAATTCGACCGAGGAGTTCCCGTGTACAAAAAAAGTGACTGACTATTTTGGGACAAACTGACTGACTATTGACTGTAAAAACAAGCAACCTTAGTTAAATTTAGTTAACTTCAAACAATTAAAGTAAGCTATGGTTAGCTGCAACAGCTAACTATAGTTGACAATAATCATAGTCACCCGATAGTCAAAACGTCCCAAAATAATCGCCTGACTGACTGAGTAACTATAGTCGATTGTTTTCCATACAAAATTTTAAAATTCATGAATATAGCTAACTATAGTCACTTACAGTCAATAGTAACTTAGTCACTTTTTTTCCACTCGGGCTTGCATGCAGTTTGAAAAGAGGTTTAGCACAGAATCAGAGTATATGCAACGAAACATGGTCAGAAATAATAGTGTTCACAATCCCGACAAGGACCCGACAATTATCGCTACAGGTCGGTTAAAGATCCGAAAAAAATCCGGGAGGTCCTGCTAAAAGTCGATTAAATCTAGTGTTAACCGCTTTCTCAGTTGAAGGCGGTCAAAAGACCATAGAAACCATTGACTTTTTCCACTTTTCTCCAAAAAATCTATCAAAATCTTAATACCCGTAAATGGACCGAGACCCAAAAATGCGAAAATTTTAGTCTCGGCCGGTTTCGGACACGAAAAGTGATCGTGGACGCGAACACTGCTACAGAGTCCAAACATGAAGGTTGCATTTGAAAGATTCTCATATTTAAATTGCTCGTTTTTACCTACTAAATATACTATGAATGCTGCGATGAGAATGGATATTATAATTGATGGTCCGGCAACATGTTTCACCACATAGCCAATTCCAATGAAAATGATTATTGCAAATGTTGAACTCAATCCCATTTTCATCAAATCAAACACATTTAGACGATGTTGTTGCTCGCACACAACGGATTCAGTAGTACGTTGTGACCCATTTGCCGGCGCTCCATTCGATGTATCCATATTTTTTTTGGTATTTATACGCTCTGCAAGAGTTTCGTTTTAAACCCGCCAAAAACAATTCGAGATTTTCATAAATGCATCATTCACTGTTTCACGATTTGTCGGTCTGGAAAATTTCAAGTTGATATACGTTTATCAAAAATTGATTTCACCGACTGAATTATTTTGTTATGAATCATTCACGCTTGTTATTAGTCACATGAAGTACGTGATATGAAAAAATATTTCACACAAATTCAAAACATTCAACGCAGAAAATTTCGACGAGAATTCGGGAAAAATCTCACACTTTTTGCAATTTCAAAATAGCGAGAAAAATACCTCAATCACACACTCATGCACTCTAGCATGCACTTTTTTGGTAAATTTTAGTATAAAAAAGAACGATGCAGCTTCTGTCTGCACTGAAAATCGCAGCTCACTCAAAAAAAAGCACGTAACACAATATGCCACAGGTAAATCAGATTTGTTCCAATGCATACACCGTAATCATAAATGAATATCTTATCTTGTTATCTGTCTCTCATTGTTTTGCATTCGGTATTGTTTGCAATTTGTTTTTTATTCGACACTTTTTTATGTAACAATAATTGAGTCACCGGCGATTTTGTCTCTTACTTGAAAGGAATTTGGCGAATTGTTTGAGCAATGTCCCCGAATCAAATCGAATGTGGACTTGAATGCTTGACGCGACAAATCAAAGCACGATGAGATTTGAGCTAACACTGATATTGCCACAAACGATTTTACAACCTTCACCGATCTACTGGAATATAAACGCGCGTTGGAGATATTAAATCTGATAACGAGTGATAACGACGACTTATCACAAGAACTTGTTCAAAATGCATAAATACACACTCATTACACAAACCGGTGTGATTATGATGTGTATATGTTTTGTTATCAATGAATCATAAACAACAGCGACGCGTATTTTTTCAACCTGTTGATCTGATTTTAGAGGCATTGTATTTTTATTCAAATGACGTCAACCCAGATAAAAATGGTTGAAGAAGAGCCAAATTACTATTTTAACCATTGTCGGCCATCACAGTAAGTCTATTCACCTTATCTTCTTATTAACTTAATGATTGAAGTTAAATCATTGAATGATTTGTCCAAAGACCTTTCTTGTATTTATGTCAGCTATTTATTGTGAATTGTGCATTGTTAATGCGATGGAATATAGAACTTTCACAATCTACTCGAAATTCTTCGAATGAATTATACCGTCACAATGCAAACACTGACGTACATTGGATCCGGTTGAGGATCCATGCCAACACACACCAAAAGTGACTGAGTTGAATGAGCTTAACACGTACATGGTACACAAATGCAAGGATTTTATATGGAATTTGGTTTTTTAAAAATCCATTTGACGTAATAGCCTATTGAAGCAACGTCAATTCAATTCTGGAAAATAAAGTTTATCAAAGCAAACTTTCTATGACTAAGAATGGACAAGAATCGAGTCAATTTATCGTATCGATTGTTGACCAGTGATTAAAAGAGGTTTGTTGTAAAATCAAACATTTTATTCAAGCCAAAAATAAATGTAATGTCGTCATTTACATGATGCAATCATTAAAATGCCACAGACAACTCGTCAACCCGTAAGATTGCGTAAAACCAAATTGTTTGGAAAAATTAAATTTTTTTTCATTTTTTTTTCTTTTTGATTGAAACTTTTTTTTTGGAGGAAAAATCCCCCCTCCCCTAATTTCTTGTTTATTCAGCGGACACTCGCACCTAATCCATATAATTTTCAAGTGAATTTACATGAATATACGAAAGAACAGCATTTACGCAAAAGTGTTCGCACCTCCGCGATGCCTGTAACACCTCTGATTCAAAAACGGAGACCAACTTCTTCAAAACGATATTGGATTGCAATTAAAGGTAAAATTGCTCAAATAAATGTGAAAGCCATTGATTTTAAATCAAAATAAACCGTTTTTGATGAATTCGTAAAACGATTTTACAAGGTCGGTCGATACACTTTTGCATGCGGTTTCATGCTTGATGTCAACAGAGTTTGCACCGGAGACGCTCTCAAATCACTGAACACAGACTTGTGCTCTACCGTTTAACGTGACAGTTAGTCATAACTTTTGTTGATCTCTCTCTCTCTCTCTTTCCCTATCTCGGCGCTAAAAAAATGTTTACACAAAAAATAGCTCAAAAAGTAAAGTCGTATTTAATAAACGACGCCAAAACCAAGCGGGCCTAATAAGAGCCCGACACGACCAACTTTTCGATGTGTTTTCAACTTGTGAATCGAATTGAATCTCGTCTCTATAAAGCCATGCAAAAATCATCTTGTGAAAAAGTTTTCGTCTCTTCAGCTGGCACGTGTCATTTTAGTCGTCGTATGATAAGTTGATTTAAATGCAACATTTTTTACCAGCTACGAATGTGCATAAGTTCAAGAAAATACAAAAAAAAATGTGAACTATTAATTTCAGATGAAATTTATCGTCAAAACCATCAAATAAAATTACTAGCGAAGTTGAATTATTTGTAGTTTTTAACAATTTGAACAGTTATATTTCGTTCTTCGTGATATGTACGGGAAATTGCATGAAATCACATGAAGTTGCTGAAACCTAGACAGATTAGATAAGTTATAAAGACATAAACAATAATTATGATTAAAATTCGTTTGAATAGTTTATTTGGATAGTTTGGCACTCTTAAATTATGAGTCATAATCTTCTTTAAAAATGACATTGATCTTATTTCAATGCAAACAGAGCTAAGTGTTCTTTAATGTATGAAAAACTGAAATGAGAACGCAGAACATACACAAATGCGATCTGAAATAATTAAAATGTTTATCAAGTGATGAAATCGACACCAACTGTTTTGTTGGTATTAGAAAAAATTGAACTGGGACAAAGTTCACACAGATATAAATTTATTTTTTTGATGTCAACACAATTGCAAGTGTTTTTAGCGTTGAATTTTATAGCTTTGAATACTATTTTGAATACATTGAAAATGAATTGAAATCGATCGTTTTATATGTCGGTTGAATAGACTAGACCTAAAAAATGTTTTTTGTATCGAAATGCGCCATTCGGATTGGCGAAATATCTGGAAGAATTACATGTTTTTGACAAAAAAAAATGTGTATCATCCTAAAGTCGTTCAGATGGATAGATATGGCAGGTTTTTCGATCGAAGAATTTTTTGGTGATTTTTGTGTGAAAAATGTGTCGAAAATGATTTGTATCGCAAACTTCAGAGTCTTTTCGATATAAAACACTTTTTTGGTCCAGTCGACTGTTGATGTGAGCGATTTTCGCCGATATATTGAAATTCACATGGTTTGACTGTATTTGTTGTGTGCCAAAATTTTTTTGATCACACTCATACTAGTTTCAAGCATATTGACTGTAGGCGACTTGCTGCTTCAATATCAAGTAGATATTTACTATTTTAATTGTAAAACTTTTTTGAGATGTATTCAAGCTTAAAAATACGACTAAAATTGATGAAATTTGGTGATTTGCAATTGAAATTAGAACTCTTTCCCGTTTCTTCCCCTCTTTTGTTGTCTATTTACTCCCATTTTTTCTCTTTCCTTCTCTCTCTTTCTCTTTCTCCGAACTTGTAAGTCTCTCTCTCTCTCTCTCTCTGAATGTGTATGTGTCTCTTTACATTTATTATTGAAATCGTTTACACTCAAGCGACGTAGTATTTCTGTTTTGAAAGATTTCAATTGAAATTCCGTTTGTCGTATGCTCTTGTCTTTTGCAAAATTTACCAACTCATCAATATCAAAAAGAATCGATAACAAGTAGTTGTTTTTGCTCCGTTTTACTCTCAAAATGAGAATTATCATCTCGTTCATTTTATTAATTCAAGTGAACTATTTCGTGGTTTATGCCACGAATAGTGAAATTACTTATGCGATTTGCACGAATTCCACAAATGTGATATTCTCTTGTGGAGTCAATAATCGTGCAAACCCACAACCAAGTGCTGAAAAATCGGCTGGCTTAACTGCTAAAGGCGAAGTTGCTGATACGCCTGTTCCGTCTTTCGAGAAATTTAAGTCTGAAAATCAATTGGGTGAAAATGCTGAAGAAAAAACCGAACCAAAAGCTGCCGAAAACGAGGATTCTACGCAAGAAAAAACTGCGTCGGCTGCAACAGTAAAAAGATCTGTGGATGGTGAAAATGCAGAGAGTGGTGATGTGAAGCAGCCAGATCAAGCAAAAAAAGTTGAAGAAGTCAAAGCGGATTCGACAGAACCGACCTCTGAACCGTCGAAAACTAAAGCACAAAGTGAAAATAAAAGTGAAGCTCCGAAAGAGAATGAGCAAGTAACGCCAGAGGCACCGAAAGAAACAACTATAAATGAAGTTCAATCAGAAGATAAATCGAAACAGCCCCCCGAAAATGACGCGACCAAAACACAATCCGCCGATGAGAAAGTCGAATCGGAGAAAAAAGACGACAACACATCTGAAAAACCTGAAACTATAATAGATGCAAAACCAACAACAGGTGATGTAAAGGAAAGTTCCGTTGAGCACATTTCAAGCCCGGGTGCATCGACTTTCGAGTGTTATTGGAAAGGAAACAATTTGACAACGCATACAAAAACGAATTTCGTGTCAATTCATTACCAGGATTGTCATTTTCCACAGTTACCATTCCACACCACCTTGCTCTATACTTACGAAAATCTTCGCATTTTCAACGTGTCCAATGTGGGTCTGAAGGTGTTTGAAGCGGTTACAGGTGCAGCACAACTCGAAACAATTTTGGCTTCATATAATAACCTAAACAAAATCCATACTAATTTATTCTCAAATTCGAGCAGTTTAACCACATTAGATCTGTCGCACAATCACATTAGCGAAATCGAACCAATGGCTTTTGATGGTTTGAGCGAATTAAAATTCTTGAATCTTTCTTGGAACAGTCTCGACACCGTGGAACAAACACTTTTCGCCAAACTAATGCACTTGGAGTATTTGGATCTGTCACACAATCAATTCACCGTTTTCGATGGCCAACTCTTTGCACCGCTTGTGCATTTAGAAATTCTGACCTTGTCAAACAATTTGGTCAACAACATCAATGCATCCACTTTCACCGCATTGAAGAATTTAAAGCATTTGGATTTATCAAACTTAAAATTGTTCAGTATTGAATCGGGTACCTTTTCGAATTTACTCGAATTAAGAACATTGAATCTGGCGAATAATAGCTTGAACAAAATTGACTTTGAGCCATTCCACGCACATGTCAATTTTACGTCGATCAATCTGAATGGAAATCGTTTGACCGATTTGGATGGCTTCAAAAACGAATCGTTCCCGAAACTTGAGAGCTTTGGCATAACCAACAATCAATTTAATTGTACGTACTTGGAAACGTTCTTGAAGTCGGTCGACTCAAAATCGATAAGTTTTACATGCGGTCAATCGGCGTCAAATGGTGATAACATTAATGGCGTTTCGTGTGAAAAGGAAGGTATTTCGGTGCGAAAATATGTCGCCGGAATGGTTGAAAACGTCGAATGTGCTTTTACGACAATGAAAGTTACATTGCTACTTCTTTGCATTGCAATGTTGGCCATGGTCATTTTCATTGTGATCGTTCGGCGAAAGGTTAACAAAGCCACTGGAAGAGCCGCTGTTTATGAACTCACCGAGGACGCAGAGGGAAGAAGAGAAGGAAAAGCCGTTGTTTATACGTAAATTTTGAAACGGTAAGATGGAAACGGCATTTGGAGTATGGTAGAAAGGGGAAAAGGATTAAAGTAATCAAAAGATATTCAAGTTTTAAAGTTAACATTTCAATTGATAATTTCAATCAAACACCAATAAAAAACTTTTGCAAAGCAAAAAATGAGTGTTTTTCAATTTAAATATGTTGTTAACCACTTTTTTGACTATCATTGGAAATTCAAATGTAGTTCGGGGCTTAAAGCTCATCATTTAATCCTGTTTTTTATCCATTTCGTTCAACATACAGTTCAAAATGTGAAATTTATATAAATTGCAATTTTATTGAAGCGTTGTTAACCAATTCGAAGCCATTCTACGCATTCCAATTTCGATGGCATCAGATTTTGAATCTATATTCATATGGAGCGTATCAATTTTTTGTGAACAACTCACAATACCGAATGCAGATGACAAAAAAATGCGTTGATAATCCAAATTTAATTCACATTTGATTTGCTTGTTTATTGGTTATTCAATGTTCATTTCAATCGGTTAATAAATGCATAAATATTTACGTTTTGCTAATTTTCTTTTTGCCACTAACATTGGTCACTATTGCGTTTATGTACAAATTGAAGCTGTTTTTTCTCTCTCGCTCTTCCCCCTCTTGATCAGTAGTATGAAAAAAAGGTTTTGTTGTTACTGTTTAGAGTCTACCAATTAATTTACAGTTTGTTTTTATAATTGTTGTCGAAAAAATCCGCTTGCATTTGGACTTTTTTTTTACCGTTTAATATTCTCGCCACAGTAAATATGTTGTTGGCGGTGTCAATATGCGATGTGTCATTGAATGGTGGAAAAAGGTATATTGTATATGGAGAATCGCTTCAATTTTCTCTCTCAATCAAATCATAAAATTTATATATTGAATTATTGCTAATTATTATTAATGAAATTGATGGAATACCACTCCATGGATATATTTTCATTTATTTTTAATACCAATGTTCATATGTTGATGCCACATTTATATTGGTAATTTGACATAAATTGTTCAAAATTTAGTTGCAATATATTGATGCAAGTGACGGAAGCCATTTATTTACAACGCAAAAAATTAATTATATTTTTGAGGTTTTTCTATTTATTTAATAATAATAAAGTTTATAATAATGTTTATTCACCGTCAAAACTGGCTGAATCATAGTTTGTGATTGTACATAATTTTTATACATGTGTTGGTGGGAAAAAGGTATAATCATGATGGATAGCATCTGATCTTCATTAAAAACCACATCTTTTAAATAATAGAGTATAAAACAATTTTCAGTTTTGTAATAGAAGAAAATAAATTTGAGTAGGATACTTTCAAATTGCACTGGATACAATGAGTCATTTTTAGACCCCATATTTGGACGTTTTTAGATGACACGTTGAGAATAAATGACAAAATAAAGGAATTTTATACTTCTCCACGTCCAAAGATCACTCCGAACGACTAAATAATTAAAAAATAAAGAATCCTATTACGCATATGGTCACCAAATACCGATGAACAAAAATCGCTCAAAAACAATATCAGATCAAAAAAATAAAAAAAAACATTTAGAAGATTGGCTCTTGTTGACCAAGACAGCGGAAACTTTTATTTCGGATTCAAATATGTGAACAATGAACATACATTAAAATTCAAAGATTGATTCATTTTTTTACATTTTATCGTCGGATTCGATGATCATGTTAATTTTTATTTCCAATTTTTTCTTTGATCCAATCCACATATTTGTCCATTCTCTGTTTGAATAGAAATCAATTGTTAATTGTAGAAAATTTGCAAAACTGAATGAATTTCTGAACGTACTGTATATACTCCAGGCCATCCACGTTGTCCGCACGGCGTACGTCCGAATGAAACAAGACCCACTAGGTAGTGATAGCTCATTCGATTATTTTCTGTAGTTTCTGTGTCCATCAGAGGTCCCCCTGAGTCACCTGTTAAAGAGAAACGACATAAAATAATTTGGAAAATAAGTTTGTAATGTTCAAATGACATTTTGTACAATTATGTACCTTGGCACGTATCAGTTCCGTTTTTACCTCCGACGCACAATTGTGTTTCGCTCAAAGTAACACCGAGTTCACTATATATTTCGTTACATTCTTCCATTGACTTAGCATCTAATTCGACTTTCAACTTCAAGTCACTGTTTAATGCTATGAAAATAACACAAGAATGTGTTAAAATTGTAATAAAATTATCGATGTTTCCAAGATGAAAATAATATACTGGTCATGTTAAATAAATGTAGATGCTTACCTGTCTAAAATGGAATTATAATAAAAGAATAATTAATTTTTTTTTCAACATTTTTGGAATCTATTTTACATACTTCGGTTCGTCCCCAACCTGCACCCCATAATGGTTCTCCGTCGTAGACTTTACCAACTACTTTTTTCGATATCGGTAAGCAAATCGGTTTGATGAATGACGTATATGTAACTTCTCGTCCTAACCGCAACAAAGCTAACATCAAATTCAAAAAAAAAATGTTAAAATCGATCAATTTAAAATTTAAATTGGGATGCGAATAAGCAAATATAATTTTTGTTTTTTTTTAATTCTGTTTGTCAGCCTGTCATCCTGTTTCATTGCTGGTATTTTTATCCATTTTGATTGGAAATTTCGACTGAATACATTACATATGCATAACATCAAATGAATTAGCTAACGCAGTAATCAATTAAATTAGTGTACCAATATCATTTGGATGTTCTCTTGAGTTAGGCATATAGTTTTCGTGTATAATCTGCTGCACAACCTGTATGTCTTCAACTGGAGGTGCGCAAATAGATGTCATCTCATCACAATCGGGATTTGTTGACGTTTGCCATTCGCCCAAGCGAACCCCTTTTAAAATATAAAACATCGCTTTAATTGCAACAGTTTTGAAAATATAGTAATTATCTCAAACCTGACACTATCCATCTTCGTTCATGTAATTGTTTATTATCTAAACAATGTGCAGCTTAAAAAAGAAAACAAACATTTATTTTATTTATATTATTAATTTATTGAAGTCAGTGTAAATGATATGCCAGTGGGACCAGCAATATTACATACCTGTGACGACCCACCATTTGTTTATTAGCGCACCACCACAATGATAGCCACGATTGCCACGAGCTGCAATAGAAATAGACAAGAAAATATAAAAAAAAAATCTAAAATTGTTTGAATTTTTGGTCAATTACGTTTTGTGTATTCAATCATAGCTATCCAAGGGTACTCATAGATCTGGTCCATTATATATTGATTTTAGATTTAAAAAATTATTAAAATATTTTATATATCGATATATCATAAAAATTATATCATAAAAATTATATCATATTTACATCAGTTGGTTCTCCTCCCACGATATTTGCATGCAAGTCATGATTTCCACAACCGTTTATATCGCCAGGTGTTGGTAAAACACCTGAATCAGTAGGAGGTGGTGGAGCAGGTGGAACATACAATGGACAGCAAATCTAATCAAAATTTTAATCACTTATTAAAATATAGCCATTTGAGATGCAAAACAGTTTCATCGAAATTACCCCAACATTATTTGCCCCGCATGCACTTCGACGTAGATACTCAACGTTTCTTGGATCATGTCTTGGCAACTGGTCAAGTAAAGGGCACTGATGTAAATAGAGACAATAACCTGGGTTGCGAGTAGGTGTGATACATTGCTCTTCTGATTTTGTTAAATAAGAAATGAATTATAATAATTAATTTCAATTGATAGCTAATTTCTGATAGAAAACCTTGCGAGAAAATGAACTTTGCACAAAAAGACAAGAAGTGCCAAATATGAGCCGCTGCACAACATGCATTTATTACATATCTTTTATTGTAAATATGAATTTATGAGAAAACTAAATCTGATATAAGTTTTGCGATACAAATAATTTTTGATACACTTTTCAATGCCTGTATGCTATCGTAATGACGTGAAACTTTGCACGTGGTATTTTTTTTACACAAAAGCCGACATTCTGAAAGTTTGAAGAAAGGAGGATGGGATTTTGAGAGTTAGTCACTTTTATATTGGTAGCACTTCACATATAAACAAATGGAAATAATGTCAGTGATACCAACATAAAAATGAAAAAGTCCCATTCTTCTTTGAATACAATTTAGGGGTACTTCCATCCGAAATTTTGTATGGGAGGTACTCCTAAATTATATTGAAATTTCTTTAAATTTGCTGAGATTGTGTATTTTGGTAAGAAAATAAGATTCACAAGTTTTTATGGTGATTAAATTACTTCAAATAAACATTTAATGCGTTTTGTTGATTCGAAATGGATCGGATTTTTTCCCAAACTGTGTAGTTACAGTAATTTAATCACTTGTAAATCTCATTTCCTGGCCAAACTACAAAATTTTAGCAAATTTGAAGAAATTTCAATGCATATTTGGGGTACCTTCTATACAAAATGTTCATTTTTGAGCGAAAAATCCAAAATTTTGTCCGGGAGGTACCCCTAATATGCATTGAAATTTCGTCAAACTCTCGAAATGTTATTTTTGTGAGATAAAAATAACCTGTGCAAAGTTTCAGCTCATTACGATACTGGTATCGAAGATTTTTTGTTGAAGATTCAACGAATACGACATCTATTAAAAGACATACAGATTTTTGTTACTAAAGAACACACTGACTCTGATTTTTTGTGTCCGTTTGTATTGCAAATTCTGCAATCAGTTGTCAACCGTAGCTGCTTGTTCAAAATTTACAACACACACGCATACACAGAATCGGAGTAGTGTTCTCAGTACTAATACGTTTGCAATACAGCTATATAGTTCGCTAGAGCTGTGTAAACACAGCACTAGTAACGAAAATCTTTATGGTCTTTAATAGGTGGCGTATTGTTGAATTTTCAACAAATATTTTCATACAAAAAGTGCTTCACCAGCGCCCACCGCTACAATATCATACAGGCATGGCTTCCATACAAAAATCCAATTTTCTTTTACATTTTTGTATGAAAAGTGTGTCGAAAATGAATTGTATCGCAAAACTAATACATATTTTTGAGTGTTTAAGAATTTGGATTTAGATTTGTATTTTCAATCTTAAATTTTTTATGTCGTTAAAAATCAATTGTTACCAGAATTCACTGAACAACAAAAAACACACAACCACATTGGTCAAAAATACTTTACGATAATAATTTAAAATACATTTTAGTTATATTTGTCATAAAAAAATTCGAAGCGAACCGAGTAAACTGAGTTATTTAAATATTTTCAGCGATTTTTGAGATAAATACACTGCCAAAGTACTTGGAAGTAATGCTTGATGTATCGATGCATAAACGAGTGGAATTCAAAAAATATTTCGAAGCCCCAGAAGGATCCGCAGAAAAACTAACCAATCTAATCAAAATTATATGATTGAATTCGAGCCATATCGACTTTCGTCGAAAAATTCATGAAAATACACAGAAATTCGGTAGTTTGTTGTACTAGATCCACTTGACACAAGGTCGATCGAGTATTCTGGATATGTTTTTTTGAAAAGGCATCTGAAGAGCTACAAACTGACCAATTTTAATCAAAATCGTAGAATTTAAACTCGAGTTAGAAAGTACAAATCAAGTTGTTTTCAGATTCCCATACAAACTCTTAGGAAAAACTTCATTT
>NW_022199438.1:161458-173315 GCF_009176525.2 Contarinia nasturtii | reverse complement strand
TTTTTAAATAATGTTTGGAGCTCATGATTATTCTTACCCATTCATATGTGCTATGTAAATATGACTAAATATAGCCAAAATTTGACACAACAATATTCCACATTAAGTTTCCACTGGTAAACTGATAAAACATCGTTGCATTTTAGAAGTTCTCAAAAGACTAAAAAAAGACTTTTGAGCAGAGATTGAAACCAAACCACATTGAAATATTATCCAACCACGCAAATGAATTATGGAGCCATTTTTAAAGAAACAAATAAAGAAAAACAATTTTAAAAAACGACGAAGTAGAGCTTTGTTTTGGAATATTTTTCTGATTTATTTTCTTCATAAATATTGGAATAGGAAATGGGGTTACAGTGAAATGATTTTGAGGTAGAAAATTATTTATTTTTGTGTGCGTTGTGAATCATTGATGAATATTATGATTGTCCGAAAATGAATGTGAGGCTTCTACCGAGAATTAAATGAAAATGAAGTTATATGTTGGTGTTAGATTTCAAAATGATTTCAATAAAATCTCATGAGAAGCCCCACATTCATATCTCGATCGATGTTTCCATATGAAAAGTCACTCTTAAATTCGATAGAATTGAAGCGCCAGAATAGTTCCTCTTGGAACTTTGTCGACCGGATCGATGGGGTCCTGATGAAACTGTACATTGATGATCGGGTCCATATCAATTTCTGACTTTAGTAAGCTTCCTGTGCAGCAGTTTGGCGGTGGCGTTTGTTTCAATTGTACTTCATACATAAATCCAGGTTTCACTACAATTAGTTTCTGCAAATTAATGCATGTACTCTCCCAAGAATTAAGAAGAGTGTTTCCATCATACAGAACGCATTTTTCATTTGATGGAACCGATTCATTAATTTGAACGATTTTTATTTCAGTTGGCAGTTCCTTCATAAGAAAGTATACATTCGACTTATATTCGCTTATTCGGCAGCATCGAATTTTCTTCAATATCATCGGTTTATTGACAGAAAATGTGGTCTTTTCAATATTTTTGATATAATATGGATTAGTTGAAAATCCTAATGACAATAAACGATTGCATTCAATCTTTTCCTCTTCATTCCACTGACGATTTTCAAACGGAGTTCTTTTGTTGTTGCTGAAAATATTTGACTCGAAATCTGGCATCACAGTCGACTGAGAAATATCTTTGTATTCATCAGCTGAGAATAAACTACCATACGATGGAATAAGGGTTCCAAACTGCTGCAATGTCATCGATTTGAAGCGAATTTGGTAAAGCAAATTGCCAAGTTGTCGATTAACATCTTGCCGTGTCAAATTGTCCACATTTGCTGCTGTTTTGGTCCATTCCATGCACGCCTCAAACAATTCGGCTTCGGTACATGACAAAGTGTCTATGTTCAAAATGTGACTCAGCACCTTTCGATCACACACCATGAAATTTCCCGATGCCAACACTTTCTTTGTATCGACAGCGATTACACTTTCGCAATATTTCTTCAATTTTGGTTGATTGAAAAAAATGCCGAGCTCATAATTCTGGAAAAGATTACCATCATCCAGAGAACTGATCAAAAATTGTTCGCATACGCTCATACAACCGGCAACATTGTATTTATCACCAAGATACATGACTTTGGAAATGTTTTCTGTGGTCACGGTCACTTGTTCAAAGTAGAAGAATTGCAGAAATTCTTTGAATTCGACGACTGATGTATCGACAATTTCAACTTCGACTTTTTCTCTCCATGTTTCATTGAACATTGTGTGGAATACATCACTGACGCTTTTCAATAGCAGTTTGTGTGCTGGGATACGTTCAAATACGCCATCGGCCACCTTAAAAACAAAATGAACATCGGCCAATTCACTTTTCAAATACAGCTCTTCACCAATTTTCGAGTAAACTGTACTCGCGCATTTGTTAACGGTTGACATATTTGGGTGCTTTAACCGTGTAATTAACTTCAATTGATAATGTTCTAAAAGTAATAAATTGTAAAAAATTGTGACGAAAAAGAAAATTTATAAATAATTTTTTGTGAAATATGCAAACTTTTTGATAAATTTAATGACATATGTGAAAAGTATGAATTGAAACACTCACGGATCTAGTGAAATGAAACTGAATGAGGAGGCGAACAGAATTTATTTAATGGTCTAGCTGTGAAGTTCGCAGAGAAACTATTTAAGATGAGCACAGTTTTTATAAATTAATAATAAATAATAATTTCCTTGAAAAAGAGGCTGATTCGTGCACTTTGACAACTGAAACTAAACTGGGTGTATTTTAACAACGCTCTCATCCAAATGAGTTGTACCATTTGACAGATCAAAGGTCATTTAACAAGCAAAGGTAAAAGGGAATTGGGCTCATTAGCGTCATCTGGCTGTGAATGCGAACACAGCGCTCGAAGGTTCAAAACTGAACCCACCCTCTCGAAAACTTCATTGTAATGTGTCAGCGCTAAATTTGAAACTAACAAAAAATAAAATGTCTTACATCCGTAAGATGAACTTTTCAGCACTGTGTTCCATGACATGCATTTATTACATATCTTTTGCTGTTAATTTGAATTCAGGAGAAAACTGAATCTGATAGTAGTTTTGCGAAATAATTTTTATAATGCTGATATATTTTGTTTTCATTAAACATATAATGAACTGAAGTTCAGGGTCAACTTGAATTTCACACTGATAAGACACGAACATGACTTATCAAGTCATATGTATATAATGTACGTAATACGCATCTGAGAAAGTATAGAAGCAAAAAAAAAACATCGTGTTATCAGTGCTAATCTTTACGCCCATGCGCTTTCGTGCGAGCTATATGACATAATCTATTTTTGGTGTTTTCGCCTTGTTGCAGCTACTCTGCAATAAATATTGTGCAGTGCTATTTTATCATAATTCGTTCTACGTTCTAGCGTTCTAGTTTAAATCTTGTTCTAGTTAGTAATTCCAAAAACAATAGGTGTATCTAAAAGTATGTCCAATCAGTTGATTAAAAACACAATCGAATGTATGTCACAATATTGAATTCCATATTTCAACAAGATCAAAGCCGGACAGCTATGGTAGGGTGCCGAAAGAAATAGTTCGTTACACAACACATGTGATATTTTCATTAGAGCAAAGCTCTCGGCATATTCGAATACACACATTTTATTTTATTCCACTGAAATTGTCTAATGTAAAAATTTCATATCAAAATTTGGATGAATATGTTTACGTTTTGCATGAGTTAAACTGTAAACAAGATTATACATTATTCTTACGTCTTACATAGAACCATTTATAAAATTCGTCCAGTCTTTATCGTCGTCGCTAGCCAAACGCAGAGCAAAATTATAATTTAATCGCTGAACATTTCAGTAGGCTACTATCTACATTTTATATTTAAATTTTTATTGTGTTTGGTGACATTTTAAAAGAAAAACATCGGAAGCAATTTGTTTTTCGCTGTGAAACTTGACTATTTAATTTTGTGATGGAAAGAAGAAAGGAGTGGAAAATATTATTGTTTTATACATTGGTGTTTGCACGTATGGTGCATTCATTAAACGCTTTACGTATGTATTTTAATAATTTAAACATAAATATTCATTATTAAAAGGTCTTTGGCAGACTATGTGGCATAATAATTAAAATAAAATTCAGTGGAGTTTTCTGTTTTGGTCACATTCAGTTCAGTTTTGGTCGCTCAATGCGTCACCATCAAGTGCATGGATTTGAATTGAAATTGAGAGCTAAAATGTTTGTGAGCAAAAAAGGGAAAACTTGACTTAATTTCGTTTCAATAATAATTTCTTTTTATTCCCGCTACGTTAAATCTATTTTTTAATTAAATTTGTTTTCTCGTTCGCCCAAAAGATGTATCGCCACCCAAAATTGTATTACAACCGCCGAACACCGAAATAATTCATCCAATTGGCGATAATTCGAATGGAAATGATAAGCCGCTTGAACTAAAATGCAAAGCAGAGTCAGAGATAGAGATAGCGGTAGAGAGAGCGACAGTAAACGAAGGAGATGAGATAAGGTGCAAAACAAAACTTTAAAAAATTATTCATTTATTACGTTGACTAAAGGTAATTAAATCCATTTTTTTTTTTGCTTTCAGTTTCAGTTGGATACATTCAAACGATTCAACAAATCACTTGAAATTTTCAAACAACGTTTTTAATATCAAATACCGTTGGACGAAAGATGGAAAACCTTTCGATTGGACTGCAAATAGTCGTGTGGAGCTTCGACTCGGCGAGGGAACATTAATCATAAACAATCCACACGAAGAAGATAACGGCCAATATCAATGCTTTTGCCAGAATGATTATGGTGTCGCCACATCGAATTCGGTGTTTGTGCGAGTATTTAAACTGAATCCGTCCACAGAAGTGAAACCAGAAACAGTGAATGTTACAGAAGGGCATCCAGCCCGTTTGGAATGCATAGCGCCAGCAAAGTGGCCAAAGCCATTCGTTTTCTGGGTGAAACTGAACGCTACCGAAGAAAATTTTATGACATTTGAAAAGATCAATACGATGGAGAAATTGGGCACCGACATATGGAGCGAAACTTTTACATTAGATCGTCATGGGAATTTATATTTTTTCAATGTTTCAACCGACGATGCATCTGAAGATGGTTTTCATTATGTGTGTGTGGCCACAATAGAGCCAGTGAAAGCATTTCAAATATTGAAACGAGTCCATTTGAACGTTATGAGCGAAAGTAGCCAAATGATTGAAAGCACATTTAATAAAAATGCATTGGTATACAAAAGCAATGAACACGAAGACGTTATGGTGGGTGAATTTGTTTCAATGTTTTGTATTTTTGACGGAAAGCCGCATCCAATAGTGATATGGAGAAAAGATGGAGATGTTAACTATATTGTGAGAAGATTTCTTTTTGGATATGCTTTACTTAATGATAAAATGTCACTTACCGACCGAAGAGCGCATCGAAACGATACAGGTTCATACGATTGTGATTCCTCCAGTTTAGAAAAACAGACGCTTTCATTCCATTTGACTGTTAATGTCCCACCTTTGTTCCTTGTTAAACCAAAGGAACAACATTTAAACGACGGCGATACTGCAAAATTTGAGTGCAAAGCAGACGGCGTTCCGAATGTTTCGATAAAATGGACTTATAATGGGAAACCGATCGAAGCAAATTCACATATAACCATTGAACCAAATGCGATTATTATAGAAAATGTTACGTGGAGTGATATCGGCAATTACGGTTGCAATGCCTCCAACTCAGTTGGATACATTTACGAAGATGTTTATTTGAATATTGCAAAGCCATCACCTGCTTTACTTACTCCAGAGAATACAACATCTTTTTTTGCGTAGACTAATGTTGAAACACACGTATTTGTTTTTGTCGCTTCTTAATCTTCAATAAATATTATTTCAATCTTTTTGTGTATTAAATTCGTGTTAAAAGATTCGCAAAAGATAGAAACATTTAAAAACAATCTAACAACATCTTTTTATGCGAAAAAATTCGAAATAAAAAATAATTCATTGAAAATTCGAAAGGTAATGTATTCTATGTTTTTGAAAGCTGATGGTTGGAGTGATGAAATAACCCTACTTCTCATTTTCCTCCCTCTCAGAGAAACAATCGCTGATTCAAAGTAATAGGAAAAGCAAAGACATACTCAAGTTTATTTGTTTGCTAATTATGACCAACCGTCCCCATCACAAAGCTTCGAATCGCGATCATGTGTGTTTGATCAAAACTCATGTATTTACAACAATAAAAATAAGCAAGCACTCGTTATGCATCAGTGAATATATACATAAGTGGTATAATGCACAAAAAAAATACATCGCCCGGAAGTACTTGGAAGTAATGCTTGATGTATCGATGCATAAACGAGTATAATTCAAAAACTATTTCGAAGCCCCAGAAGGATCCGCAGAAAAATTAACCAATCCAATCAAAATTATATGATTTGAATTTGAGCCATATCGACTTTCGTCGAATAATTCATGAAAATACACAGAAATTCGGTAGTTTGTTGTACTAGATCCACTTGACATAAGGTCGATCGAGTATTCTGTATATGTTTTTTCGAAAGGGCATCTGAAGAGCTACAAACTGACCAATTTTAATCAAAATCGTAGAATTTAAACTCGGGTTAGAAAGTACAAATTAAGTTGTTTTCAGATTCCCATACAAACTCTTAGGAAAAACTTCATTTGCAAGGAAAATAATTTTCTTGGACGAAATTTCCACAAAAGGAAAAATATATTATTTGTGGGTCCGAAAAAATTAGTTCTTGCTTGAGTTATGTCATAAACCTCCAAAAAAACGAAACGATTTTAAAGCTTGATATACATACATCAAGCAATATTTTACTGTTTTCGCATTTTCATAAATATTTTCAAGCTGTAGAACTATTGTAATATCTGCTGGTTTAAAATATTCGAATTTGCCAAGTTTTGTGAATATTTCGTCATTTCGTGTCCATTAACAAAACATCGCTGTAATTGTACGCTTATTGGAAAAAACTAGAAGATATTTGAGAATATAAAACAGTAATCAGGAGGAATAAATAAATCTAAAAACCGTGACCTAGCCCTAGTATTTAACACTTGACACTTGCACGACATCTTATAAGTGAAAATATTCAATTTTATCTTTTTTAAATTGCCCTTCACATACATTTTTCTAAAAAACTATTCTTTTATTTACTTACGTCCAACCACAAGTGCCGATACTAATGCTAAAAGCATGCAGATTTTATTAAAATTCCCCATTTTCTTTAAACTGTACTTCGACTGTTCAGCTTAAAGTCCTATAAGAAACTGATTAAAAAATAAATTGTAGACGAAATAAATAAATTATATAAAGTGTTTGTTTGTGGGCGATTTATAATGGTGTTTGATTGTATTTTAATGCACGAATTATATTTTTTGCTATCACTTGTTGGTAATCTTCGTTTATTTTTGTAACTGATGTGTTGCCTCTGGCCAATTTACTGTACTGTTGGTTATTGACAATATGAATTATTGTATTATGAATTTTGACTGTTTGCAATTGAATATGTGGAAACTTGAACGTGATATGTTGATCTCTTCATAATCTTTCGTAATTTTTTCCCATTTATTCTATTTCATTATCTTTTTTCATGATGTTCTATATATGTTATGTTTTTAAAAAACCCATTACGCAAATTCTGTAGAAGTCCATTGGGTTTTTACATTTTTATTTGATAGGATAGATCTTACGGATCGGCGCAAGAGCTGGATCTAAGCATGCGTACATGCCGCATGATACATTCATCATCGGCTTTTGCAACGAATGTGCTTTGAACAGTGAACAAAAATGAACAATAACGTCAGTGTTGTACTGTATAGCTTTCCTACTTATCAGCAGAATACTTACTGAAAAAAAGAGTGCGTCATGTTTCAAGGTCAAAGAGAGCATTGTCATAGGTTACATATTTACAGCTGTGTAAGCCCGGATAATCTCCCCCTCTTAAATCGTTCGAGCTTCCGTTTTGCTAAGGTTTTTTGAGAGTAAAATTCTTTTGATTTGCTAGGGTTTTTGATTGGCTGATTGACCCCCTTAAATTTTTTCCGTGCCCAGGTATGGCTGTGTTGGACAATAAACGAAAACATACTTATCTTGCAGAATGAATATTGTAAAATACGCTGTATATTGGCATTTGGCATATCATAAGTTTAATAACCTTCATTATTTAAATCGGTTTAATTATGATTATTTGCGAGCACACAGTCTAATCTGAATTGCACAAAAAATCGTTCTAAAAATGATTAAACTATTATTTATCACGAATTCAAAGCTCAAAAGGTATTCTCTTTTCACAAACAGTCATTTTTCGGGCATTTATTTCGGATAAGTCTAACTTTCAACATTCTTTCCAAATTTCTTCTTTTTTCAAGTGATTATTCATTTTCCAAAAGATATTGAACAACAAACATGCACTGATACTAATTTAATAATCACCAAATTCTAATTTCGGAGAACAGTAAAGTTTTTTAGCCAATTAAAAGACTATTGATGTAAAAAAACAATTCAAAATATGACATTACCATTCATCCGTATATATTTTGCATTATCAGCGGAGTAGAAATCAGAAAAAATCGGTATACATTTCTTATGGGAGATTCTTTTTGAGTGAGGAGCGACTTCATCACTATTCAGCGGTACATACAAACCTTCCATGGTGAAAAATGGCGAAAAATGATAGAACATCAAATTCTTCTATCTTCGATTCGTTATTTTTACGATTTTTCCATTGGAAAAGTGAGAAAAATTGCTCGGAATTTTTTTTTGTTTTTGGCCGTCTTTCTACTGCTGCATGCCAACAGCTGTAATGCGCATGACTCGTGTTGATCATATCGTCACGTGAAAAAATAGACTTCAGTGTAAATAACGATTTTTTTTATTTGATCGTTGAAATACAGATTGAATTCTCGTTGAAAAATCCAAAAATTATTCCACTCTGACTTTAACCGATTTCTGGATTCAAAATATACGCAAATTTTTTCTGTGAAGCAAAATGAAAAAAATCGCGTACCCATTTAATTGTGTGTACGAGTTTATAATTATCAACTATTGCCCTTGTCATAGCATTTATCTCTGTTAATGATGTAATTGCACTGTATTGAAAGTGAGTTTTAAATATTTATTTTCACTTTTTCATTCTTCGAATAACAAAAATGAGTAAAACGTAGACTTTATAAAAAACTTGTATTTGTTGTGGTTTTTTTTGCATCAACTGGTATTTCCTATTGATAACATTTCGACGCCCAAAATTTACACTGAACAACAAATATCGCTCAAAATTTAGTCAGCTCAACTCCTCGCAATCCCTAATCATTCCGTAAAGACAGATTTCGAATCTTTTGGTGTGCGGAAGAGTAAAACCGCATAATGAATGCATCTTACCTTTTCAGTTACTTACGTATATCGTATTTAATCGAAAATTCAATCATGTTTTGAAGAAACTTCGATTACACCCCGTTCAAGCTGCAAAATAACGCAAATGAAAATAAAATTGCCACCAAAATTGATTTCGATTAATTGTATGCGCTTTATTGAATAAACCAAACGAGTTTACATGAATAAAATCAATCTGTCTTGAACCTTGACTTGGTTGCTCTGTCAAATCGTTTCGATACAATTCAAAAGTGGCTCATTCCAAATTAAACGAAAACAAAAAATGTGATGTTTTATCTTATATTCTAGATTAATTTTCATTTAAACTAACATTATATCGAAATAATTATATTTATGAACTAATCGGGCTAAAAATCGTAATTCAAGTCTAAATTATTTACTTAATAAATTGTGTTATTATTTTGTTTTTATTACTGCTCAAATGCTAAATTCGACATCTGTGGATTGCGTTGAAATCACGTTCGTCTGAGGTGCGGCAGTGCTATCGTCAAAAGTATTTCAATTACACAGAACGCGTAAAAGAAGAATGAAAGCAAATGCTTTTGACTTGCCGACGATGTGACCGCTGACGCAGAAGATTCGCCTAGAAAATGAACGAAAAATGACCAAAATATTAATTTTTTACAAAAAAGAAAAACATTCCGCAACATGTCGAAGTGATATGTATTTTTTGAGCTCAAGAAAGAGTTCAATGTGCTGGCTGAAAGCAAAACGTGGTTGAACTTACTGCTGATGACATGCAAAGTGACTGTGGCTGGTGCGCTGTTCGATGGATTGCATGAATAATTACCATTATGGTACTTTTTGGTGGATTCGATGAGCAATGAACCAACCTTCAACGAGAGAGAGGGAAAGAGGAAGAGAAAATTAGCGTCGAATGAAAAATGAATGCATTAAACTTCCATAAGATCTATAAATTTTTTCATCAAATCAAGTGACGTCGAACATCCTGACACACACACAAAGACGTCTTACGTCTTTGTTAAAATCCAACCATAAAATGTGTTAAATGTGAGCTAACCGAATTTTGACGTTGAATATTATCGTCCAGTGGTGATTGTACGAGATCGTTGAGTTCGTATTTGATGCCATCGTTGTTGTTCCGTAAAATGTTTGATTTAATCAAGTGCATTTTGTAACCGAATTTGTTGTCGGCATGAATTGGATGCGAATCATGATACCACATGATGTACGTGGGTGGCTCAATAGCTCCATAAATGATGCACTGCAAATGAACTGTGCTGCCAGTTTTTACGTATCGATCGGAGTCACCAATGAGCTCGGTTCTGGGCACTGTGAAATAAAATGCAAAACACGTAGTTAAAATACAAGAATACAAATGTCTCATTCTCTTCTACCTCGTCTCGATGTAATTAAAGAGCTTATTGTTTTTCCACACTTACCAACCACATGCAAATAAGCGCGTGCACTGACTTTCGGCTCAGTAGACACTTGGCATTCGTATAGTCCTTCGTCTCTTGGTTGCACGTATTTAATTTGCAGCACCCATTGTTTTGACTCTTCTTTGAAATACGCTTGAAATCTCTCGTCCGCTATGAATGTAATCCTGTGCAAATGGAAACAGACAAAGAGATAAAAAAAATTGGCGAATTTTTGTAGCCAATCATCATTCTCATGTTCAGTTTAGTTTTCTGTGGGCAAAATTGTCCCACAGGAAACAAGCGAAAAATTAGTGGAAACAAAACTGGACAATCCGATTACTTGACTCATTCCAATCGCATAACAGCATTGCCATCAGCAATCGCTACATCTATTCTCTTGTTGTAATCATATTTACGACCATCGAAATGCACACACTCTCATTTGCCCGAGCAATAATCTAATTGAAGTCGACTTTATTACTATTATCCTATTCACAGGAATTGCACATTACTTGCTCGATGGCGATATTGAATCACAACGTGTTAACAGAATGGTATAGACAAAATGCGTGAGAAATTTCTCTCCCTCATCTATCGCAACATCAAACTAACCAGACATGTCTCATGGGAAATTTATACCGAGCATATTAACTGTATCGGGTTTAATTATATTTTTAGTTTCACTCATTCAATGTACTCGACTCGTTCATTGGCTCATCATCACAATTGTTCATATATACGATAAAAAAAAGTCGAACTAACCAGGGATTGATTTTGTTGAACACCACTCATCGCTATTATAAAGAGTAAAAATAGTGAATTGGTAATACTTTTTTTAAAATTGTCAATTTCTCCATAGGTCATCTTAATTTTGAATGTCGTTGCGAACAAATGTCAACTATGATCTCAAAAAGTTGGGAAAACAATCCGTTTTCGGAAAAAGTAGCAATTTTTTGCAAAAAACATTTTTTTTTGTATGAATCACTTGAGATGGACAAATTTTACCATTTGCCCGAATACAGATTTACCGGCATCAAAATTGTAATGTTACTAACCATTACATTAACATAAATGTTTGTAATAGCTACTACTATTAGTATTAGATATTACTGTAATGCTACAAATCTGACATTACAATTGTAATAGCATTACAGTAATGCTTCGTTACAATAACAATATGTTACCCGTATTGTTAAAAATCTAACATTAATATTGAGACTTTTCAACACAACTTTAAGATGAAAATATATTTACAATAGATGGCGTTTGTGTCTGCTCTAAGCTCATCATTGAAATTGATTGGGTTGATGAGCAATTTCAATGATGAGCTTAGAGCGGACACAGACGCCATCTATTGTAAATATATTTTCAACTTAAAGTTGTGTTGAAAAGTCTCAATATTAATGTTAGATTTTTGACATTAGCGGCAGCGTTGAGTAACACATTATTATTGTAACGAAGTATTGTCAGTAAGGTTATGAGAATAGCAATAGCTATTACTGGTAATGCTAAAATCTAACATTACAATTGTAATAGC
>NW_022199438.1:141734-161448 GCF_009176525.2 Contarinia nasturtii | reverse complement strand
TAGCTATTACTGGTAATGCTAAAATCTAACATTACAATTGTAATAGCATTACAGTAATGCTTCGTTACAATTGTAATGTGTTACTGCAAAATGTAAATCTGTATGCCCGAAAACTATTGCATAGTACTTTTTATGCAATCATTTTTGGAAAATGGCCATCGTCCGGCAATCCACCCCGAAGTAGATCTCTTTTTTGTCCATCACTACCATTAATACCGTCGTTAATAGATAATGCGCTCCTTCTACTCGTTACTCATAACATCATCCTTGTCATAGAAAACATACTCCAAAAAGGTCACCAAGAAAATTGATTTTTCTTCTTTGAAATTTAAAAAGAAAATTATTTTGAAACTTCCCACCTTTGGATTTCTAATTTCGATAGCTATTCAATATGTTCGGTTGCGTTCAAGCTGCGTTATTCAAACGATTTAATTAAAAAATCTCATTGTATTTCAAATTGGAAATGTCCGTGAGAACTCCACAAAGTGCATGACAAAATCCATCTTGTGAGACTTTGTGCACAATTTTCTGGTGTAAAATTCAAAATGAAGTAAGAGCATGTGTCGACACAAAAGCTGGCTTAACAAAAGACAACAGAATTAGCACATTTGAAGCGGATGTGTGTGTGTGTTTGTGCTCAGCAATAACTGTGGGCATTGCGTCAACATTAATGTCAAAATCATCAACTGGTACATTTATCGGTAATAGTTGTAGTTGTATAAAATACGTTGACTCTCCAAATCCAAGCGATATCATAACAATGAACAGACGTCACTGCAGACAGGTGTATCTTGCTGTTTTCATTGTGCAAGCGATACACATACAGAGAGACGATGTTACGAAAACTTATTATTATTGATCAACTGTGGTGTGAGTGGGACAGAATGAAAGCGAGAAGAAGAACTGAAAATTCGAGGGAGAGGGTGAAGTGAGTGAAAGGGAAAGAGATAAATTGAGAAGAAAATGGAAAGCGGAATGGAGTGAGAGGGTAGGGAGATGAAGAAGCAAAATTTCGAGAGAAAGCGGATGAAGACACACACAGAGAGGAAGATAGAGAATAGAGACAAATAGTGAGAACCAAGAGAAAGAGAAAGAATTGTGTATGATTATGAGTGATACAAGTGGCATGAAGTGTATTTAAAATTGTTGTTTTGTTGGATCGACTGTGAGCAATTTCATTAACTGTTGTGACAAAAGGGAAAAATTAGCTTGGGAAGCTGTGACATGATATGTGACGGTTTGCAATTTGAATTATGGTATTACATGTTATGTGAATACGTAATCGTAGAACTATTGCCAAGCGCACGATTTCAAATGGATGCAAACGAACGAGATAGTGCATCCGGTGTATGTACATTTTGATAAATGTGTTTAGTTTAAAATGAATGGTTTAGCGAATAGTAAATAGAGAGAGAGTGAATGAGTGAGTGCATGTAATCATATGAAGTATTTAAAGTAATAAAAATGAAATTTTCATTTAGGAAAATGGTCAAGTGTGTTTGGTTCAATTTAGTTTGGTGACTGTCGCTGTTGGTTGAATCCGGCCTCTGTATGCATTCTATTATATGATTTGGTAAACTGTTTTAAATTACCTGTCAACACTCAGTATGTGATCGTCACGTACACGCACCCATGAAACAGATTTGTTGCCCAATTGTTTTACCTGCAAAACGAAAAAGCATACAACAAATTTCAAATTAACTCGTGCACAAATAAAAATCGAAAAAAAAAAACACACACACCATATATATGAGTGAATATGAATGGCTAGAAAAAAAACCATCCGCAATTCAATTTTATGTGTTAGCAATAACATTTTATGACAGACTCTGCCGAATGGCCGATCTACCATCGACGCACAACAGACAGAGATAAATGAGAGGAAGAGATGTAGGCGAGCAATAGAGATGGACACAAATTTTCGTTCGATTTTCGTTTTGCATGCAAGCAAGCGCATGCATGACAAAATTAATTCAATTTGATCCTGTCCGAACGGATATCCGTACTGGCTTCAATACACATTCAACGCATAATTTTCAAAAAGACCATTGCATAATTTGCATTCATGAACATTTCATGCAATCGTAATTATATTACAATATAAACTGTTTGAACACGACCTATGCCAAGCGGAGTCCATTGCTATGCCCACATGCCACCTCCTTCTCCGCCTCTCTGTTCCGCTGCACCGCAATTTTCACAATATGATATTTACGGAATTCACGACGTATTAAGACCGAAATTTTATCGCTTCAACCATTTCGACTATCGCATTTGTTCGAGATGTGCACTGACATTTTACGATACAAGCATTTTGATGAAATCAAAGTTACTATTTCAATAAAACGCTTATGGGACAGTTTTCACATGATTTGCCTTCGCTTCATAACTCGATTGCACAATTGATAATCATTTTTAGACAGATATCGCAACACAGCTCACACTTTTCTCAGAACATGCAATGCAATCCATAACGTATTCAATGTGTGTAGCAAAGAAAATCACATTATCATTCTAAACAGATTGGATTCTTTTTTAGATCTTCTAACATTGTGATTTTTGTTATTGCTATTTTTTCCATCGGATGCAATTACTTCGGTAAAGTTAGCGATTCGATGGCATCGACTTAAACATCAAATAAATTACTTTGTTCGCATAAAATATGACCCCATTGTTTTTAAATTGAATTTTAAACGGGAAAAATCAACATTTATGTTCAGATCGCAATAAAACATTATTGGAAATTAATCATATGACCAAGAATAAAATCGATTATAGAGAGGATTAAGCTCAAAATTACATTTCTATTCACGGAAATTTAATTTCAACTCAATAAATTCAAAAGAAACACTATCTATTGAACTGAGAATGGAACAATGACTTAATTACTTTGTAAATGCTTAATATTGTTACATTGCTATTTATTGTTTTCACGTGATGCATTTTTGTCTAGATTTATGTTTAAAGACTGAGGTCTCTTGAGTTTACAAAATTAAAAGCTTGATGAATTCATCATCATCAATGAGCTCAATAACTAAAGTAATCCAATAAATTCACACAGAGAGAAATATACAATGAAAACTAGATGACATATCGTATAAAATTCGGAACTAGTTGACAATCCGTTTTTAAAACACAAAGGAAGAAGAACCACACAAAAAAGAATACATAAAAGCCATATTTTGTATGAAAATTAGATGGACAAATACCATTTTTGATGGATTGTCAACTAGTTCTGAACATTTTACGACATGTCATCTAGTTTTCATTGTATATTTTTCTGTGTACACCATCAGTAGACGAATCCTATACTTTAAAAATAGAATTATTATGAACGGACAAAAAACTATGGTTACATGTGTACGCACTAACTATTCTTATCTAAATCAACACATCTCTTCACAGTCATCCTTACATCTCCATCAACACAGCTCCTTAAATCTCGACATAAGTCCGTATTTTAACCATTTGGGTACCTTCACGTAATTTTGTTTGTTCGTTATTTTTTGTATGAGAGTGAAAGAGACCTATCCGCACGCATCATGCTATTTTCTTTGAATAAACTTTTTTGGTTACACATGCTACGATTTTGGTAAAAAAAACTACAGCTGCTACTCAAGGAGTTTTAGTTCGTGAGGATGAGGAGACTTTCTCTACACCGCTCCATCAATCCCATATTGAGTCAATGCGGAGACAACGCACTAAGTTGCCTGAATTTGTAAATGGATGACTGAGATCATCAAAAACACATCAATGGCAATGCCGTTGATTTCAGAAAACTTGCAGTTCAGAAATTTCGCGACATCTTTTGAAAAATTTGAAAAATCTTCAGCTCACCCGAAAGTTCCTTATAATTTCCTACCAACTACGCACAATTAATGACCGAAGAAAGCGTAGAAATACTCGCATTTACTCTTTCTTTCTCACCTATTAAAATAATAATTCATTTTTCTCGATATTTCATAGCAAGTGTTTTTGCAACACTTTGTAAAACAACCAACGCGTACAATATTTATGAAAGTGAAACTCGTGTACTGGCACTGCAGTGGAGTTGATTTGTTTTGTTGTCGAAAATCACAATGTTTTTATTTTCGCTAAAAAAGAAAAATTATGTATCCCCGGTGCCTTCAAAACAGCATCATAAATTGCATCAAAAAGCATTGCATTCGGTTGTTAATGGGCATTACATTTTACTTGCAATAAAATGTGTTCAATGGCAATTTATTTTGGCACTGTCGATGATTCGACTAGCTAATAAAATAATGAATATATCGACAGTTTGGGTATTAATGTTCTTGTTTATAACGTACGAAAATGGGAAACCATAAACTGGAACAGCACACAAATACACAAAAATGGTCTATCATAAATCAGGTTGCAAGGGGAATGGAAACGAATAATGCCAGTAAGGTGCATTGAAGAAAATTGGATTTACTGTGGACCATCATTCTCGAATGCAAGTGAAGATAATATTACTTTCATCGAGGAAAAGCGAGGAAAAGTAAGGAGATAAAAATTGAAGTTATCGCAAAAAGGCCACACAAATTCGCAAAATTTCATTAATCTCTTCGTTCTATTTCTCGTACTTCGAGCGTTAATTTTAACAGTTTTCGCACGTCAAATTCCGTCTTTTATCAATTCCCTTGCATAATTCGACTAATTTTCTTTACTTTCACTTTTGCAAATTCACTTTAAACTTTAAAATTCCAAGTGACAACCTGAATTGATAAATCTCATTATCAGACGGGATTTCTTCTTGAATCACACCGAAATGGAAATTTCGTTATCAAATCACCTCCTTTCTTCCATTGTTGTCCAGAGTTATGACGCATTCACATAACAAAACACGTTGGTTGATGGAAACAGCGAGATCAAAAAGCTGATGTGAAGTGTGTTCGACGATTTTCGACGTCCGGTTTACAATCGCAAACAACAGACATTGGTTTTCATGAGAAAAACTACTTTTTTTCGGTTTTATTCAACGACTTTTTTGATGTTGTCCATGAACATTGACACGAACAATGCAAACGAATAGCCACCGGATAAAGTGAGTGAAAGTTTGTAGTTGTGTGGATGCCAAGTGATCTGAAATGAGGATAGTGATTTGTTTGGCAACATGGATGAGTTTGAACGCATTTTATTTGCAAAAGAACGTGCACATTTGTTTCATGACGACGAAAATAACCGAACAACAAACAAGTTTTCACCTCAATATAACCGACCATCCAACACAAAATTACAACATTCTCTCACTCTCTGTACTTTTCACTGTGTTGGTACCGTTCTTTGTGTGCATGTCATATTTATGCAATCGGTTGCACTGGTCCCGAAAAAGTTTTGCTGGCGATACGTTTGCATCGAACAGCACAGGCATTATTACTACTTTTGCAAACGAGTTGATGTTTTCATTGTATTTATTAGTTTGACGTAAAGTCTTTGATGTTGATCTCTGACGGCTAACCGACACTAAAAACAAGAGAAAGCGGTAGAGTTGGAGGAGGTGGGATAGTGGGAGCGGAAGATAATCGATAGAGAAAGGAAGAGCGAAAGGGTGTAAGGGAGGGAGAGAGATTGAAATAGAAGTGAGTAGAAAGCGAAATAGAATGTGAAAACGACGACTTCTCAAACTATCCGTGTAACTTTGGCGTTATTCAATTTCCGTTTTGTCATTTCCATCATAACCCGTTTTCCTCTTTGATGGTTTTCAATACAAGGCCAATCGGAATAGTTTCGCGAGCGCAATTTTCAATGTAAAAAAGTAATTTGCTTGTGTGTTGTTTTCCATCAAAAGCCAAAGTAATTTTGTGTGATATTAAGCGTACAAAAAGGCCACATCACGATAATGTCAATGGCACATAGTACACGTCCACAAAATATAAAAAAGGTATTTAATTTCCATTTTGGTGCTCTTTACTGCCATTGTTTTAGGTCAAATTATATATCAATACTGGTGATAAAAACAAAATGCAAAATACAATATTCCGTAGCATTGGTGAAAATTAAACCGAAAAACTTCTAATGAAATGCGATATGTACGCTTATCGCGCACACAAAAATCGTTGAATTCATAAAACGATGCCGTACAGATCGAGATAATCGCATAACAAAAGCCCAGGCTATTGTCGTATTGGTTTTGAAATGAATTCAATAATTTTCGAAATGGAAATTGGTGGTAATATTAGAACAAGAGAGCGAAGAGCATAGTGTTTCGCATAGAAATGGTTGAAACGTGTCTGAATTACTTACCTTACAGGGTAAATAGGCATTGGTGCCAATTTGTACGGTGATATTTGTGATTCGGGTGTCATCTAAATACGGTCCAATGTCAAAATCATTTTGGAGATTAGGTTTTACTAATGGTTCTGTTGACGATGGTGCGGTTAGCGGTAGAGCAATCGATGGTGGTGAGCTAATTATCGACTTTGACGATACGTTAGTGATTCCTTTGCTTGCCGAATTCGGCTTTTCGGTTGATACTGATAACGAACTTATTAACCGTTGGCTGCGTGTTACTGGATTCATTGTTATATTCGGTCGCTGTGTCGTGGTGGTGGTGGTGGTTGTTGTTGTCGTCGTTGATGATGACAATGTTGGTGGTGCTGATGATGACGGCTGCATTTGCTCGATATCTGGCCTCATGATGGCATCTAATAAAAATGATAATAGAAAAACGACTCAACAAAATGCGCAACGAAAAAAAATTCTATCCAAAAACACACAAAAAGAGATATATAAGATTAAGATAGAGAGAGAGAGACTAAAACCATTGAATGTGCCGTGCCTACAAAAACGCATGACGGTCAACGATAATAATAATTGCATTGTGTTCCAAAACGATTCATGCGAAATCAACGCAATAAAATACATTGTATGCTCAACTTTGATCAAAAAGCGAATACGTGAAGTAGAACAACGGACGAATGGACGGAAAATCATCATCGAAAAGCTATGATAATTAGGTCATCGTCCATGCTCAAGCATTGAGATTGAGAAAAGAGAGAAAATATAATAGAATGCGGCCACAATCAACGAAAATTGTCGGACGTGAATGAAAGCAGCCAGAAATTCCAGTTGAATACTGGACACATTCTGCAATAAAATGCTGTAGCAATAACTATTCGCATTCCATATATTCATCGTCGTTCACTTGCCTTACACTACTTTTCTCTTCGCATCGCACCTCCCCGGCGTTACATCACACGTGTAGAAATGTGCACCGAAGAGTTGTTTTAATAGGTTTTTTTCCTTGTCGGATGTAAATAGATATTTTGTTGTTGCCGGTTATATCTTAATATTCCACCCCTCATCTCTGTTTCTCTCTCTTACTCTCGTCGCTCTCACTTCCTCCATCGAGTTGATTCGGTGATATGAGCATGAACATCAATGCCAAAATACACTGATGAACATCAGAAAACAAAAATTATTACATTCAATGAACATTAAGCGTCGTAAAAGTGCTCTTAGTCTCTTCGGCGATTTTTCTTCTTTTTTCCCTTCTCATATCAACGCACCGAGCACCGTTCATTCGAAATGGACTTTTCGGTTATTTTGCCATTTTTCTTTGCATTCATTAATTTTATGGCCTCTATTTTGGGCATTGTGACCAAGAGCCCTTACAATGGCCCGCATTGGCACTTCGTTAAATGCGACGCAAAGAAATGTGTGTAGACGCAATGGCAACATTTTTTTTTGTTGTTGTTGTTGAATGGGCCAATAGTCAAATAGTGTTCGAACATTTTCACTTTGTATTCGGGATATTTACGGCATTGCAATGCTAATTACTTTATTTGTTGTGAAGATTTTTTGAATGGAAGGAGGTGTGGAAAAGCTGTTAATGTATGTGTTTGCAGACAGGAAGTGTAGATTTCGGATTCAATGGCTTGGAATCACCAATTTCATATTAAACTTAGAATTGCTCTGATACACTATTCGTTCAGTTTATATTTACTGCCGTTTATGCTGTTTGGATGGGAAGGAAACTTTTAGTGTGTTTGTATTTCTTTTTTGTTTATCATTTGTTATACCTTATCAAGATTGGGATATTATTTCGGAAACAAAGTGAATTTCAAAAGATTCGACAATGTAACGATGAAATTACAAACAATGTAATATGCATGAGACATTTATTAGAGTCAATAGTGTAGTTTTCATAAGGGTTCAACTTTAAGTTTCGATCAACTTTATCGATTTAAATCTTTATTGTGCAACGTTAGCGACACATTTTCATTGAACATTTTACGGGTTTTGGGTGTATGAACTTTAATTATTTCATTTTATCAGTGCAGTTAATTCTTGCATTTACGGCAAAATTGTAGAATTTTTAAGATTTTATTGGATCTGGTGAAGAAAATTAAATTTTTACTCGAACTAAGTGCTCAGTAGGAACTAACTGCGGATAGGTAGTGGTCACCAATTGGTGAATGCATATACGGTCATGGGGTGTCAAGCCTAATAATCAGGCACATGAGGTGATCCTTCTTCCCCTCTATTATCGTACCAGATAATACGCCCTGGTCGACAAAAATTTTGAACTAGATTTTAAAGTGGAATGACTTAGAATGACTTTCATGCGAAATCAACGAGCAAACGAAGCTTTTACACAGAATAACAGCTTACAATCACAGCAGCTGAAAAATCGTCTCAGTTTAAAGTCTGAAGAAGTGAAGAAGGTTTAAAAGTTTATGCCAAGTCGTTTAGTGTCAATCATGTGACTCAAGCTGATCAATTTCCCGCGTTCATCCCTGAAGATCTAAATGATATTTTAAACTAATCTAAAAATACCTCATATTCAATGCACTTGATCGCTAAAGGTGTTTAACTATATTCATAAATTTCCCCTCATCACTGTTAAGTGTCTATATAAATCATTCCTTCCTTAAAATCGTAATCGTTCCAATTTAACGATTAGTGAAATAGTCGAAATGAAGAAAAGGGTTGAAAATAACTTAATTTTGTAGTGAATAATAACACTATTAAAATGTAGTTATTCATGCCAAATATTGAATTTCATTGAATGTTAAATCGGTTAAAATTTGAAAATGAAACTTCGTCGAGTAAACAAACAAACTTTTGCTATATTAAATTGAATTTGATTTCGAGTCGGAGATTCCAGCAACTTGGCAACATTTATGAAAATCAACAAAAACGAAAATTTGTAATTATTGCATTAAACATGCCCATACACAGTGAAAATTATACTATTTATTGCATAAATTGTTTATTGTAAGATGCAAAAATTGAAAAATTGTTTACTTGCCACAACAATTTGAAACATATTCTTGCAAAATGGAATTTTCCATTCCTTTGATTTAATCACGAATATAAACTTTGAAGGAAATTAAATTTCGAACATTCTTTCAGGGTTCTCTAACTGAAAACATGCCAAGCACAACTAAATAATAATAGATTTGATGCCGTTTGTTTCAATTTTAAAATCGATCATTTTAGTTCAGGAAGACAATAAAAGATTCCTCTCGGAGAATCTGTTTCTATTGTTGAAATTCACGGTGATCGAATTGCTTCCATAATAATGAGCAAGTCCTTTTTCTACGAAAAAAGTCGCTATTGTTCAACATATAAAGGAGAACGCGGTGCTTTCAGTTCAGTATGCACAAGGAGATACAAAAAAAAAATTCATACAAAGGTTGCTTCGCCCACAAAAAGCGATTCGGATATTGTTTGCGGTTTCAAATTGCACCTTTTATGAAAATAAACATTGTTCAGCATTATTTGAAAGGTAAAAGTTGCATTGGGACATCATCTATATAAACGATATTAAATGGAAAATCACTTAAGTCAGTTTTCGATTGTTTTACATTGCAATCATATCTGCAATAAATATAATATAAAAACTTTTTTGAAAACAAAATCGGAAGCTTCCAAAGAAAAATCAATTAAATTTTAAATTGAATTTTTGAGGTCGGAATATGTTTCCTTCTGCTATAGAAATACGGTGGTTTCAATTTAAAAACTTCATTTCAGAATCAATAAAATCCAATTAATGTTAAAAACGAAACCATTGTCGTTGGCACAGCAAGTGTTATGTTACATCTTTCGCTGTCCGATTGATGTGAAAACCAATAGTTTGAAGAAAATCGGTTGTATCATTTGCAGGTTTACATTGTTTCCAATGATTGTAAGCTCTTTGGTTGCTGATACATTTTATAAGCTTGACTATGCATCACTTGAACTGGAAGACTTTTTGATTGCACAATTGATGTGCTCAGGCCTTGTTGGTGCTTTATATTGATTACATGATGATTTATTCACGTCAAAAAGTCAACACAATTTTTGTGAAATTGACCCGAATTTATGAAGCAAGTAAGAGATTTATTCGATTCAGAATGAGTGAAATCTTATTTGAAAACAACAAATTAGGAGACCAAGTCCAATGTCAATAGAATTTGAAATGTTGAGCAATTGATGTGGAGAGTTTACTCGATCTTTCACTTTCCCGCACACCCAGAGTTGGAAAGGTGTTTAAATTGAATTATTTACCAGTACTATCTGACTGAGATCCGAATATGAATGTTTTGGACCTGCCTCGGGCATACCTTTTCATCGTCTGTCATCGGTTTCTGGGTCGCTCTCTAGTCGTGGGGCGCATCGTTTGCGAGGGCAAACTAAGTAAATGCCCTGGGTTGTAATAATCTCATTGAAAACTGTAGGATGTGCAAAAATGTGGTTTTTGGAGCGTTCAAAATCGGAGCAAAAACTTGAGACATTTTTTCCCAACATTTTTGTGAAAAGTTAGAAATGTTCGCCACTTAAACCGCGAAATGTTGAAAATTTGTAAAAATCATCAATTTCTTACGGTTAAATCTATTTGGTGCAAGGGCGCTATAAAACACCGGCGTGCCTCTACTTTGACAAAACAACTGCTCTGGAACTTAAAATAGTATTTACTGCGAAAATTTTGGTCGCCTTTCCACATTTTTCTCAGAAATACAATACATACTCCAAAAACTAATTTCAATTCACGTGTAACTAACGTTTAGATGCAAATCGAGATTCGTTTAAACATTCGAAACAGACAAACAATAAAGCTAAATGGATTTTCTTAAAATGTATCCTGCCGGTATTCGCCGCCAATTTCGTTTTGAATAGTAACGTTTCGATTTGTTTGTGCTTTTACATCTACGAAAGACTTGTCGTTGTCATTCGAATATGTGTAACTTGAGGATTAAAAATGCAAGATGTCGTACTGGAAAGCTAAAAAATCATCGACTTTTTTTGGTTCAAAAATTACTTTTGTTGCTTGTTACTTGAACTGAGCATGTAATTTTCGTTTCACCCTTCTCCATCATCAATTTGCCATATAATAAAACCACAACCATTGGATACTTTGGCGAATTGATTTTTTCAATTATTTGTTCCTGCTTGAGTTTCTCAATTGTAAATGGGAGTGTGCTTGTGTTCTTCATTTCAATCATCGTGCATTTTCTGACCGATTTCATCATTTATTACGCAAACTAACTGGACCAAATCATCAAAAATATGACAAGAAAATACTATTTGATTTAATTCGCAATTTTCAAAATTCCATCCGAAGGTTTGTGCGTGTTTATTCTCCAAATGATGCAAGAAAATTCTAAAAATATGTCCCATTTCCGTGCAGTTGGTTTTATGTAACAGCTGATGTGTACAGCTCTACTATTACGATTCAATTGCTCTGCAGCACATTGTCATTGGCTTGTGCCATTTTTCAATTGGAGTTGGTAAATGCATTTTGACAAACAAACAAAATTATTACGAGCAATGTTTGTGTGGACTTATTTTGCAAACATTGTTTGTCATTTTCAAAACTTTTTCTCTGACCATATTTTTTTTTTCAGAAACTAGAGCATCCGGACTTTGATCTTTGCACAAATTTTATCGTTACATTTTCGACAATTTGTAATCTATTCTTATTTTGTTACTTTGGCAAAATGGCCACTGAAAGTTATGCCACGATGTCAGACGTATTTGTACGAATCGAATTGGATTGAATTACCAGTGAACTTAAAAAAGTTTACTATCTTGATGATTCAAAATTCACAGGAGCACATTTATTACCATGGATTCGGATTTGTCGTTTTAGATTTGGAAACATTCAAAAAAGTTGGTCGAACCAATTTAATGAGTTTGAATGGCATATTTGTTGAAAATGACATTTTCATTCCATTTTTCAGTTTATTAAAGCTAGTTTTTCATATTTATATGCTTTTTAAGACCATCACTACAAATGAAGGCCATATTGCAAGGAAATTAAGACCTAATCAACGCACTATGCTAGATGGTCCAAAATTAACGAGAAGTAATTATACCGTACCGAAATTATGCTCACACAACTAGCGCCACGACGGAATTCAATGTAATCTATACTAAGTTGCCGCCAACTAGTGAAAAGACTTTTGCTCAGTTACAAACAACTAACTAGAACCCCACAGTTGTCCGTAGTGGCGCAAGCTGTGCTACAGTTTTGGATTTTATTTTGGAACATAATTACAGTGCGAATTATACAGCTTTCGTAGTTACGTCTGGCTGTAGTACGTCACTATTTGCACAAAATCTAAAAAAAAATTGCGAAAAATGTGAACTGAATAACTTTGCAGTTTTAAAGTCCATATTGAGAAGAACTTCACTCAGCGCAAATATCAGCATTTGACAGAAAATTCAAGCAGTTGGTCGTGAGCTCTATAATCAAAGATTGTTGGCAACAACAAAGTTGAGAAAGAAAGAAGTAAAGCTAAATCGCCTTACTCTCAAAATCAATGCAACAGTGATGTCAAATTGTCACATGCACTTCAATTTTTAATCAATACCTGTTATCAGAATTGAACGGATTTATCTAGGGATTTATTCAAGTGTCACACTTACATTGATGATTCATTACCAAAAAATCTTAAAAATCTATATTTTTGACGGTATATTAAAAATAAATCACCACTTTCGAATGAAATTGTGTAAAAACTGTGAGTTCTTCTCATTTTCAAAGTAAGTAACCAACTTCCAATCTTACTAACTGCATCTAATTTCCTTTCTTTACTCCGTATGCTTCAATCAGTTCATTTAATCCAACAGCGACGAAAAGAAAATAGAAATCGATTTCCATCGTTAAGAAAGTAACCGGGAAATGCCATTACTTCACATTCAAATCACAGTTCATTCTGTTTTCTTCTAATCGCGAATTGTTCTTTTATCAACTGATGTAATCTTTTCAATTTCCAAAAGTTCGTAACCGATTGAGATAAATTTGGCAAACAAAATGAAAAAAGGCAGTTCATTTGAATATAGCGATTGTTTGTTTTCGCTGGGATTTTTTTTCGCTCTCTTTCTCACATATGTTAGTTTAGAGCAATTGAAACAATCGAAAGAAATGGAAGGCAATAATCGTTTGTGTTTATCGTTGGCGTCAGTAAGACCTGGAATGCGTTGAGGTATATAAACCTATTATGAAGCGCATTTCATGTGAGATGGTGTGGGTGGATGCAAATAGAAGGTGAAAAGGGAAAGAAAGAGAAAGACAGAAAGAGCGTGAGAATGTGCCTGTAGAAAATTGGCGTTTGTGTGACTTAATTTCGTAGTGTTTAATTCAGTGGCTGACATGGAAAATGCAAAGCAACGGAAGTAATTTGAATTCATGGCACTTTGAGTGCGGATGGTATATTCACTGCTTTTTTCTAGTTTTTTTTTGTCTTCTCAAAACGAAATGTCTGTGTGAATGTGTTTGCGGGACTAAAGGGAGCGAGAGAGAGAGAGAGACTGAATTAACTCTTTCGTTTTATTGCAAAGTGTCGTGTTATACAAACCGAACCCTTTTCATGTGCACTGAAAAGTAAACATTGTGACGTTGTCCCAGTTTTTAATTTCGCACACGTTTTCACAAAAGAAAATGAGCGCAACCGAATGAGCGAGTTAATAGAAAATGTGTAATACGGATTCAGTTGATAACATTGTAAGAGACGCTGTGAGTGCACGAAAGAAAAAGAAAACATATATCCCAAGTAATGAAAGTTGAATATTACATCAGCATTTTCAGCTAGGGGGTTCCGACTTAAACGAATGATCCATATGCGAGCGAATTTTTCCTATATATTTTGCAAATGTAAACGAATGGTCGCAAATGTTTCTTACAAATTTTGCGAATGGTGGCGGATGTTTCATACAAATTTGCGGACGGTGTCGAATGTTTCATACACATTTTGCGGATGGCGCATATGAAAAGTCATATTTTTACATTCAAAAAGTCAAAGTGACAGATTAGGTGACAGAGATTCAAGCCGAATTGATATTTTTTTTGGTAATATTGAGTGAAATTTTTCTAAAATGGTAAATAAATCTTTGCCTTGTGAAAGGTTTTTATTTTCATTGACGTAACCTTCAATTTCTTTTATATTATCTGAATTTATTTCTAAAATCTCACTTTTCGAATCGAATACGGCTTCTAAAATAATATTCAGCAAATAATCTTGTATTTTTTTCTTCAACTGTTTTTTCAAATTTAGTTGAGAACAATGACATTGTGTTTGAAACTTCCACGACAAACTGAACACAGCAATGTGTATGTACAAATGTCACACGACAGTTTGTCGCATCTAGCAAGACGTATGCGGCATTCGCGAATGGTTGCGAATGAAATGTACGAATTTTCATAGATGTTGATGCGGATGAATATACTTTACTTCGTATATTTCATGTATGAATAGGAAAATGTTCATATATTCCGTATAAAATGGCATTCGCATATAGTAAAATGCCCCTTGATTTTCAGCATATATTCGTTTTAATGGCATCACGTTGAGCTGAATCGCGATCTCTTGCACATCATCTTGAAAGGGAAAAAAGTGATCGCATTCGTCTCATATTTCCCACAGTCATTAAAAACCTAAGCGATTGTTTGATGGCCATTAAATTATTCCTCATGTCGTAAATCTAGCAAGCAAATTGCATGGGCTTATATGAGCGCGGGCGCTCTTCAATCCCATTTTACTTACGTCGATGTATCGATTTTTATGACTTACACCCAAAATAATGAATTTAATGCGAAACACAACGTGTGTGTGTGTATCAGGGTTTTTTTCGGTGCGTAATTCGATCGAAATTGAGCATAATGATGTGCCATGCAATTTCAAGATTCAACAAACACGTGCAATTTTATTAGCATTCGCGCCGCACAACACCCGAATCATGACACCTATTTTCATTTTCACGTTGATTTATATACCCTTCCGTGTATGCGCGTTACTATGCTAGAAATACCGTGATATTAGACACCCAATGAACACAAAGTGCATTTCGATATTTTTATGGGCATGGCTTTGTGTATATGACTTTCAAAAAAAGTCACCTTACCTAAAAGTCTCTCTTACCGTTTCATTTTTTTTCTCCGAAGGTTCTGAGCGTCTTTAAAAATGCCCGTCTTCGCATTGCGCTTCATAAAAATTGTCATATAACAAATTAAGTGCGCCAGACGCGAATCATGCACGCTACGAAACACCCGAAAACGACATTTACACTTTTTATAGCTATTTAATCAACAATGTCACTGAATTTTGCCACACACACGAAAATGTTAAACGGTGTGTTTGATTTGTGTGACACATTTTCGATCCGATGACGCGATTAAACCACAATTGGATGCATTTTACCAAAATCAAGCGTTCGAGTTTTATGGCTTTTAAATTACAGGATTTACGTAAAAGATTTTAGAACCATTTCGTTCGGTCAAATGTCTTGAAATTAAGGTCATTATCGTAAAAACTAAACCACATGAGCTTTGAAATCCAAGTTTTCGTGGAGAATTTTTCAACAACTAATCCATGCTTCTGGTCTTATGACGAAATTATGTTGTCGTTTTGATAAAGTTTCGAAATGAGAAAATGTGTAGATTGGAAAAAGTTAGTATCCAATGCTAGATCCAATGGATAAAAAATTATTTACTCTTTAATAAACAGTTCATTGGTTTTGCGCAAGTTTTAAACTTTGGAAAATGAACAGGATATATGGTCGCATTTCGCCTTTTAGCAATTGTTTATTTGCAAAAAAGTTCCAACAAAATGACAAAACTATTATTTTTAGTACGAGGTTCATATTATCAATCTTCCGTTTTATTTGGTGAATAAAAACAAGTGTGGAAATAATGTTTACCTTTTCATAAATTCTATCAATCAAAACTCGAAAGTCATGCGTAAAAATCGACTGGCGTATGCGGCTGAATGGGGTTTAAGAATTTTCGGCCACTTTCATGGAAAACTACTTCATGAAGTACTACTGCGCAGTTGCTTTCATTCTCCTCATTAAAGAATATCTTTCGGTTTTTTCAGTTTGAAATGTTGTTTATCACCATTTAAAACAAAATAAGTCAATTCTTGTATCAACACAGGTTCTTTTGCATTTTTTTTTCATTTTAATAGCTTTTTTTGAATAATGTGTTTAAAATAGGTCAATCATATTGAAATTCAAAGAACAACAACTTGTTTTGACGAGGAAATAAGATATAAAGCGAATTCTCTTTCATTTAAGTGAAATTTTCTCTTTAATAGCAAAGAAAGATAGAGATTTATTGATCGCCAAATAGTTCAGACTGGTAATAAATCGTCAGTCGGTTGCCTGACCTTATCGCAGGTGACTCGAACTCATAGTTTCGATTTTATTTCTAACTAAAGTATTTCAATTGATTCTTTTTTGCTTCCTCTCCCTCTCTCTCTCTCTCTTCATATCCTCTCTTTCTCTGCTGTAGCTAACGAGAACGTTGGTATTGTTCAGCTTTCTACTACATAAAAGTTGTTGTTTCGCCTTACAATATAAAAACTTTATACATGGAAGCGCCATGGAAACATCTGTTTCGTAAAAAACAACATTGTACACATATTGTTCACATATCGCTGGTGCTATGTGACCGACTTTCAATATCAAATACCGAAATTCAAGTGTAAGAAACACACAAACACAGGCGGTGTGTTCATCAAGAGTAATGTCAATCAAATGGGTCATTCATTTGCTATGTGTGTTGAGTTGAACGCATGTATTTCGAGCCGCACACATTTTGCATCGATTCGCATCTACTCATATTACTCCATAGTTCATTTGTCGCTATGTTTGCCTTGTGCCGTTTCTGTTTTTTCTTCATTGGAAAATAAAATGTCAAATAAAGTTGGCGATCGATGTAAATCATGCCATATAATGTCGGCTTGTTGAACTTGGACAACAATAAACCGACAATTTCGATTCGATTCAAGTTTACACATATGGTAAAGGTGTTTCAGAATGGAATGAATCATCGATTTTCCTTTCAACTTCTGTATCGATTCTAATTATTAGCTGATTAGTTTCAGTCGATTAAATCAAATTGTCTGCTTAAGTTCTGTTATTATTTCCAATGCAAAAAAGGCATCACTACAACATTCGATGATCGAAGAGTGCTCACGTTGAATAATGAATATTTACGCATTTTCTTTAATTTGTTTCACTCTCATTTTTCGCAAAATCTTCTACTTTTACTTCAATCACCTGCTCTCATTCACATTTCAACTTTCACATAACACAAAGTTCCTCCGACGTTCACACGGTGTGCTGAGTCTCTTTGGTGTCTTTTGTGTGCGATTCGTCTACAAAACTTGTTTTATCTATCTCTAAGTAAACTTGAGAGTTGATGTTTTTCCCTCACCGGTTTGCGTGTGGCGGATGAGCACGAGAAAAAGAAAACAATTTTCGTTTCAAGATTATACGTCGAAACGAATGCGGGAATCACTCACACACAAAAGCGTCAGAAGAACATATGGAAAATCTATGAAATATGTACAGAGCTAAACAGTTGACGGTACAAAGTCGTTTTTACAGCCAATGTTAACTGTGTGTATACATGCATTTGAAGGTGGAGGATTATTTATTCAGGATTAAGTCAAGAAATTCAACCAAGAAAATCGGTATTCTTTTCTTTGGATTGTAATATCAAAAGGTGCATACGATAGAAACGCACTGAAGACAGAGTCTTTCTTCTACAAAGTGAAGATTCTTCACATAATATCATGTAATGGCTGTGTGAACGAAAATTCAACATTTCAACAGCTTTTTGCTACTTCAATGGAAAAACTCGCATTTTACATTGTAGACAGGTTTATTTTGTTGCAAAATTCTCAACACACTAGCTTTTTGTTCGCATTCGGATGAAGGAAGAAACACCGTTCACAGGGGAAAAAACCTTCAATTTCAACAAACACTTCACCGTATTTGCGCTCATCGTTTCGCAATATTTCGACCAAAGTTTTCCTATGTAAGTGAAAATTCAATCAATTGAAACGTGTTTTCAGTAAAGTTTAGTGTGTTTTGGAGATTCATTTCTAATTGAATTTTCTATTTTTCGACCATACCAGCGTAACAAATGAAATTATCCAGTTTCAGGCATGCGTTTGCATACGACATTTAAAAGGTACATGGAATGCACGAATTTTCAAATCGGTCATACGATCTCTTTAATATAACTATTTCAAGAGGTGCATTTTAACACCTACATTTGTTTAGTTTGCCAGATTTTGAATCCGCTGATCAGCTGCTGCGATAGATGCATCGATAATAGAAGGAGTGCGATTTTTTTTGGAATTTCGTGAAATGTAAAGCAAAATGCTTGAAATGCAAATCGAAATGCGTGAAGAGAGAGCCGAAATGCGTTAAATGTATGACAGTCGAACTTCACCAGTCTGTCTATGTCCATTTCCTCCAAGGGTTGGTACTTTATCCAATGTTCAGGAAAAAATGTTTAAATTCACCTTTGAAAAGAGTCTTTTATTAAGCTTATCTGTGTGCCACAATGTAATAATGGACCACATGTAAAAACAACGGAACTTTGTTGAACGGTCTTTGGGACACATAATGTACAATTGTACATGCACTTACTTTACTACCTTCTTAATCTTCTTGAAATATTACGTTCTTCTTGAGAAGTATGCTATTTTCATAAATAGGATTTATTCAAAAGGCTTGTGAATGTGCCTCTACGAAATCAAATGACGTTGACTTGTTGCGGCGTTGTCGATTTGATGATGAATTTGACAGTTATTTTTGGACTATTATAACAAAACACATGTTCGCTTTATAAATTCTTGATTCACTCTAAATGTGAATGAAAACATACAAAACGTCGAGAAAAAAAATAAACCTGAGTCTTTTGGAGTTTCATTTTGACAGAAAATCCAAGAGCACCTGTTTTGAAGCCATTTTCCACCATTTTCATAGTATTTCTTTCTTTCTGATTTATTTTACATGCATTCATATTGCATGTAAAAGTGCATATTTGCTTAAACTCCGTCAGAAAATCCATTCACATTTTGTTTTTCTTACTTGAAAATAAAGCTATCTCAGCCACGAAAACATTACTTTTCATTATTTGGGAAACTTAAAAGGAATTTAATATTTATGATTTCTTTTCTGATGCTTTATAGAGATTTTCTCTGTGGTATTTTTTAGAAAAAAATATATGCAAAATATAATTCTTTCATAGATGAGAAATTAAGCCACCTAGTGGCTGAAGGAGACACACATGAACACCACAGTGTTACTCAACGCTGATGATGGGAATTCTTGGAACAACCCGCAATAAATTCATACAAATAATTCATATGAAACATTCGCTCGATAGCGAATATTTTAGTATAAACAATTACTGAAAGCGACTGAAGGTAGGTAATTTTAGGTGAGTGACACCCCAACAAGAATGTTTTCAACAAATTAAAAACTT
>NW_022199438.1:43669-101734 GCF_009176525.2 Contarinia nasturtii | reverse complement strand
TTTCGCTGGGATTTTTTTTCGCTCTCTTTCTCACATATGTTAGTTTAGAGCAATTGAAACAATCGAAAGAAATGGAAGGCAATAATCGTTTGTGTTTATCGTTGGCGTCAGTAAGACCTGGAATGCGTTGAGGTATATAAACCTATTATGAAGCGCATTTCATGTGAGATGGTGTGGGTGGATGCAAATAGAAGGTGAAAAGGGAAAGAAAGAGAAAGACAGAAAGAGCGTGAGAATGTGCCTGTAGAAAATTGGCGTTTGTGTGACTTAATTTCGTAGTGTTTAATTCAGTGGCTGACATGGAAAATGCAAAGCAACGGAAGTAATTTGAATTCATGGCACTTTGAGTGCGGATGGTATATTCACTGCTTTTTTCTAGTTTTTTTTTGTCTTCTCAAAACGAAATGTCTGTGTGAATGTGTTTGCGGGACTAAAGGGAGCGAGAGAGAGAGAGAGACTGAATTAACTCTTTCGTTTTATTGCAAAGTGTCGTGTTATACAAACCGAACCCTTTTCATGTGCACTGAAAAGTAAACATTGTGACGTTGTCCCAGTTTTTAATTTCGCACACGTTTTCACAAAAGAAAATGAGCGCAACCGAATGAGCGAGTTAATAGAAAATGTGTAATACGGATTCAGTTGATAACATTGTAAGAGACGCTGTGAGTGCACGAAAGAAAAAGAAAACATATATCCCAAGTAATGAAAGTTGAATATTACATCAGCATTTTCAGCTAGGGGGTTCCGACTTAAACGAATGATCCATATGCGAGCGAATTTTTCCTATATATTTTGCAAATGTAAACGAATGGTCGCAAATGTTTCTTACAAATTTTGCGAATGGTGGCGGATGTTTCATACAAATTTGCGGACGGTGTCGAATGTTTCATACACATTTTGCGGATGGCGCATATGAAAAGTCATATTTTTACATTCAAAAAGTCAAAGTGACAGATTAGGTGACAGAGATTCAAGCCGAATTGATATTTTTTTTGGTAATATTGAGTGAAATTTTTCTAAAATGGTAAATAAATCTTTGCCTTGTGAAAGGTTTTTATTTTCATTGACGTAACCTTCAATTTCTTTTATATTATCTGAATTTATTTCTAAAATCTCACTTTTCGAATCGAATACGGCTTCTAAAATAATATTCAGCAAATAATCTTGTATTTTTTTCTTCAACTGTTTTTTCAAATTTAGTTGAGAACAATGACATTGTGTTTGAAACTTCCACGACAAACTGAACACAGCAATGTGTATGTACAAATGTCACACGACAGTTTGTCGCATCTAGCAAGACGTATGCGGCATTCGCGAATGGTTGCGAATGAAATGTACGAATTTTCATAGATGTTGATGCGGATGAATATACTTTACTTCGTATATTTCATGTATGAATAGGAAAATGTTCATATATTCCGTATAAAATGGCATTCGCATATAGTAAAATGCCCCTTGGTTTTCTTTGTTACATAATATTGTTGTTATTATGGTATTTCATTGTGTGGTCCTGTTTGTTTCTCATTTTCCGGAACAATCACGCAAAATCTATATTTATTTTGATTCACGATGCGTCCAATATCGACATTGGAATTTTGTAATTGCACACAAAGTATGAATAAACAATAATAATAATGTAACACAACAATTTCGCCGTTAAATTTCGTTTTGAAAATAATTATATATGTATGAAAATATACACTTTTGTTGCGATTCCAAAAAGAATTTATGAATAGAAAATTAATTAGAAAATTTGCAAGTCAGATTAACGATGATCAATGTGGTTAGATGATTCCACAGTATTATTCAGACATTATAGTGAGATATTTTCAGCCACACAGAAAGAAAAAATGTGGTATATTTAATTCAATTTTGGTAGATTTAATATAAAATTAACCAACAACGAATTAAATTTACCATTTTTGACATCTCTGAGGCATATTTTTTCAAAAGTGACTATTTGTTGAATAAGTTTTACCAACTGCTTCATAACATTTACCAACTTTTCGAAACCACAGATGACGCTAGCCCATGAATTTGGTGAATGTAATGAAGCAATTGGTAAAACTTATAAAACTGATAGTCTCTTTTGATAAATATGCCTCAGAGATGTCAAAAATGGTAAATTTAATTCGTTGTTGGTTGATTTTATATTAAATCTACCAAAATTGAATTAAAGTACCACATTTTTTCTTTCTGTGCAGATGAATCAGCTCAGCCAGATATCGTCAGGAGCTGAAATGGAATGAAAACAATAAAATTGATTGTTATATTGATTGAGCAATGTAAGTGTAATTATACCCATAACAATCACTTCTATTGTTTTCACTCAATTTCAGCTCCTGACGATATCTGGCTGAGCTGATTCATCTGGCTGAAAATATTTCATTATAATGTCTGTATTTCCAATTCATTGTTTATATTTTTCATACGTCTCCACTGCGCACATAAATCCTCCTGTAACATTCCCCTCCCCATTTTAATGAGCAAACGCACAAATGTGGAACCCATAATTCTGGTTACCAATTGTTCGTCATTAAATCTTTTTTAAATTTTATATATGAATTTAGTTCTTTAAATTGTCCACAACTTTAGCACATAGTTTAACACATACACACCATCCATGAACCACCGTTCAAGTGCTCAAAAAATATGAAAAATCCATTTGAAACGTGCTTTTCCACCGTCCACATTAAATTAGCGAAAATAAAGCTTAACAGAGATTTACATCATTTACATACAACATAAACGAATTCCAGTGTATGCACGACTCCTTTACATCTATCCGCATATTTTTGGTGAAGATTTAGTGTATGCGGTTAGCACATCGCATAATGAAGGACAACATCAGAATTTTAATGGTTGCAATCCTTTAATCTAACCCGTGCCACGTCTCGTATTCCAACAAACAATTGTTCATCGTCATTCCACTATGTGTATATAAGCAATTACTTTGAAAAAGTAAATGTTTGGTCGCTATAAAGTAAGCCGGAGATGATCTGAAAATATATTCACCGCTCGAACCGTTTCGCTCGAACCTTTCTTAGCATATGTGCATCGCCAGGAAAAAAGTAGTTCACTTGCGTTTGTAATCATTTCAGCTAAATTTCATTTCGATATAAAAATGCACACGGGAAAAAACCATAAACGAGGTAAAACAACAATTACTGTCGTGTTTTGAGTAAAAACACCTTTTTGGAAGAAAAACTTTGCAAAACCGAAAAAATTCCAGGAAAATTGTGCAAAAATAGTTGAATTAGTTGTCGTACAATGCCAAATGGTATGAATGTTAGTGAATTGGAACAATGCTATTTTCAATGTGTGCATATTATCCCCCCCTCCCCCCATCCATTCCTCGATACAATGTAATTTAGTATGTTTTGCCTCAAGCAGCTGATTCATTGTTAGACAGAAAGAAAAACTGCCTGGGAAAAATCCAGAACGCGCTTGGTGAAAAACACTGAACATTTTCTATGGCAAAAACATTCAATGGTTCCTTTCTCTCCTGTATGTTTTTGTTCGCATTTGAACGAAAAAGCGAAAGTATTTAGTTGGATAACGATGGGTCATCAACAACAAATAAAGTGGTCACTCATGGGAAATATACCACAAGAGCCCAAGAGAGATTCAAGTATAAAAAAACACAATTGAAATGGAGTCATTACTTACCGCTAAATGTGTAGAGAATCGATGTAAAAATAATAATGTAATGACGGTGTTGGAATAAGTGTTGGATCATGATGACGATGCTTTCACTTTAAGCAGAGTGTCTCCGTGTGGTCAAATTACACAATACGATTTGTTTATAAATACGCTTCTTTTTTCTCGTCTCTTTCTGTATGTATTCGATTTTGATGTACGCGTTCAAGCTGAATCTGCAGAAAAGAATTTTTCATTGAATGACCTCTTGGACTCATATGACACGTTTTTCTCACGTTTATCGTATATATAAAACTTACCACTCAATTTTTTTTGTTATCGACAGTCACTACCTAATGACTTCTCGAGATATCTCTCCGCCTTTTCAATCCGAGATGAATAACAAATCCAATGATGCGTCTGCAAAACACAAAATGAAACTATCATTAATATTGAGCTAATTTCTATGTTTGAAACCATCACTAAACAAGCAAAATCGTTAAGGACAATGGCTTCTTTTTCTATCTTTTCTTCGGAGAAAAGAATAATGATGATATAAAAGCAATAATAGTTTGGAAAAAGTTCCATAATAATGTTTGGCTTGCGGCTGTTTTTATGAATCTCTCTCTCTCTCTCTCTCTCTCTCTCTATCAACTACAGTTGCACACGCAATAACCGTCAAACGGCCACTGATAAAAAAAGAAAAACGCAACGTTTGTTCAAAATTGAAAGAATTTTGATATTTCATCATTTTATATTCCAAGAATTGTTTTTCCTTCGAATAATAATAATACTTCAATTGTGTAACTTTTAGATAAATCAAGCATAACCTGAACAATGAATCGATGTTTATCTAAAGTTTTACGTCAAAAACGGTAAGACTTATTGGATTCTTCGAATGAAAAATGCGTTTTTAAGGGATCGCTGGCACTGCGAGTGACCTTGTCTTTCACTTGACTTTTCACATGAAAAATGACATTGCACAAATGGATACGATGATTCTTATGATTCTTTACTGAAAAAGATCTTCAATAATTACGCAATATCATTCTTGGAATTCAAAATTCATAACAACATCGTCAATTTTCGGGTATTTTTCCACCTTTCGAGCATCAAAAGCTTAAGCGAAGAAAAGAGCGATGATTCAATATGGTTGATGGCATTAATTTCGACAAATAAAGGTTCGTAGACATTCATTTTCATCATTAGTAATAAATTGATGCGTATTTTTCATCGGCACAAGTCATATGCCATTCAATTAAAATGACGTTGATTTTTCACGACGCTTCATATGAGAGCGAGTTATAATTTATGGAAATTAAATGAATATGCATGCCACTTTGGTGTTCAAGATTTTTTGATGTATGTGTTTGATAACACTCTTTGGCACATTTAATGGGATTTGTCACTGATGTGATTCCATCAATTATGACAATCTACGTTGCGAACTGCAATATTTCATCGCAAAACGATAGAGAAAACGACGAAAGATTGATGCTAAATATTATCAAAAGAAATGTTGTTGCTTCAAATTCAATTTCGATTTTGAAGGCTTGGATGTATCCAATCAATATGAATGTTTGAGCAAGGAAAATTAATTAAAGTAAAAAAAAAATGTAGAGTGATATCGATAAGATGGAATAACCCATTCGTTCCGGTAGCAATTGCAAGGAGTCACAAAAAACAACGCTAACGTCGTTAAGCTCCTCATCAATTAATTAAATTGTGACGCTTTTCTTTCGTAATATCGCACCGTTTCGCCACTCTCCAACATGCACACTCTTCTATCTCACACGCTTTTTCCGTTTCACTCTTTCTCTCTCCGCTTGCTCTTTCACTCCTTCGCTCTCTCTTGCACTTTGTGTGAGCTTTCCACCTTTCTCCTTCTCCACCGATGGATATTTTAACGACGCAATCGAATCAAATTAAATTGGCAATTTCATGCTATCGCTTTCGTTTCAAAACAAATAAAAATAGAAAGTGAAGAGAAAAAAAACCACCAAGCTTTGATCTATAAAGGAAAATCGATTTCTCTCTCTCTCTCTCTCTCTCTGCACAAAAGAAGAAGATGCACAGTCATCGAACTGTGTGCAAAAGGACATTGAAGGCGCCGCTATCGCCGTTTCAATTATATGAACAAAGTCGCATCAATGAGCTGCCAATTAAATCAACCTAATTATGATTCGTTAACGAATCACTTTTGCTCAATCCCTGTGTGCACCAAAGCTCACTTCGATTAATGATTCAATTACAAGCACACTTTCAATGGCTAAATTAATGCAGTAATTGACATGTATGTGCATACGGTACTATGGTACTATCTTGGCACGAGCAAGTTTTTAGAAGAAAACAAATGTTTCTTTCATTCACAGCTAATTGCTAACGGCACGAGATCAATCACAGTTACCTGTAAGTGGAAAAGCGTGGCTTCGGTCTCATGAGAGGGCATTCGCTTTTTAGTCATTTTAAATCGTATTTTTGAAAAGACTCACAAACGATGGTACTTCAATGCTATTAACATATAGAGGTCCAAGGGGTCCCTTCTTGTCCATGTATAACCCCCTCAAAGCTGAGGACTCCTTCTTTCGATTTTCTATAGTTTTATGAACAAATCTCTTCTAGTGAAATCAAAACCTCCATTTCAATTTTTTTCGAAGATGAGGTTTATATTAAATAGAATGCGTTTACCTATCTCTTTTTTTATAATTACCTCCTCTTGAATCTACAACTTCTGAAAGTATGCGAGTTTGAATCAAATGTTCTGCATTTGGCGTCTTGCTTTTAATTGAGCCAAAGGGAGATATATCAAATAATTTGCATTTTGTGTAGTTGCGATATTGAATACCATCGTATTGCTATACTCTATTCACCTTGGTTTGAGTCAAAATGTACACTTTTTCTATTTTTTGCCCATATTATATTTTACAAAGAGCTGTTATTATTCTCCGAAAATGGTAATTTTACATTGATGTAAAAAAAGTCGGTTTTGCATTCAAAATTATTGGCTTTCAATTAAAATATCGATTTTAAAGTCAAAACTTGAACAAGACAGAATTGATTGTTCAAAATCTGTCGTTACCACTGACAACTTGATCATATTTCCACTCATTTTGAAATCCACAATTCCAGTGTGTTATTGTAATTATAAAATGCAACACATTTCGACAAGTATTTCGAAATATTGATAAAATTACCTTTGAATATGTGTAAGTGTATTATTCGAATTACCTCTCTCTCTCTCTCTCTCTCTCTCTCTCTCTCTCTCTCTCTCTCTCATTCTCTGTATGTCTATGTTCAGAAATATAATGGCATTCACGGGGTAAGTTCAGTCATAACCTCGATTGGCCGAGAGATGAATTTAATTGCAGTGTTTCGTTTGGTAATAATCAATTTTGAATATGTTCGTTTTCAAGTAAATGTTGAATGATACGATTCCACCAAAATTCTATTGGGTTCGGTTTCGATTCGAATCCGAATGCCGTATATAAATGTAATATTTAAACAGAATGACCCGAGATGTAATATAAGTTTTATAATTATTCACATACAAAATAAATTTATGATTTTAAATGCTTATTGAAAGGCATGTATGCATTGAGTAACGCCGCCCGTAAGGTAGTCAGTCAATGTGCTTGTCGTCATTGTGCGATTCGATGTGAAGTTTTGAAATACATTGTGGCAAAAGCTGGCTAAAGTAAATGCAAACAAGAGTATGGCATTTCAGAAATTTTGAGTTTTCGGTTTCATCAATGCCATAGAGAAGTTTTGCCATTGAAATGTTAATGTGGAAAACTGCACTTTTGAAGAACACACATGTACATAACGACACAATACAACCGAACGAAACGGTATTTACAACGTAAAAACCCACAATGTTTCGGAATACGAACTTTCGATGACGAATTCTCTTCCTCTTTTGTTGGTCTTGCCTCTCTTTCTTTCTTTCTTCTCTTGCTCACTCTCTCTGTCGCTCGCTTGCTCTGACGTATACGCATGCATTATCAATGCGGTCGGAAAATTGTGAATAAAGGCCAATTCATTTCAGGGCATGGCTTTGGGCCGGGTGGTGTAGTTGATATTTGCATGGAAAAGTTATGCATTCTTACACTCAACTAACGAACGATGGAGCTTTTGCATTTAAATTATTTCAATTGACAATGAAACCGAAAATGTTGTTGTTGTTGATGAAAATCAATTTGCAATTTTCATATTCCATCCGATTAAAATGGTTTCTTTTCGCATGAAGTAGCAGATTTGGTAATAATTTGTGAATGTGGACAAGATTTCATATGACATAGCTCGACTATTTCGACTGTGATAAAGGTGAACAATGCATAAATTAACAGGATTTATACCCGGAAAGAATATGAACGGAGCACAAAGTGTAGTTTTGGCCAAGTAACATGCATTCATAGTTGAGCATATTAAAATACGGAAATATTTTACAAAACAAATCTATTTTTAACTATTTCAATTGTGCACAATTGTTCGACAGTCTTCTCGAAAAACTCCGAACAAACTTGGTGAAGATTTTTTTTTGCACAGTTGCAAACAGCATGAGAGAACACATCACGAAATGTTTGAGAGAAGAAAAAAGAAGTGAACGAGTAAATTCTGTCTTAACTCCTTTGAGCTATCGTTGAATTGTTCGGTGAAAATTTCATACAAAGCATATTTGGCACGCTTTCATAGCTGAACTCGAGTCTTGGGTTTCTATTTGTCATGGAACAGGGCAGTTTTAAACAAAGAAACTTTAGTCGAGTCTAAAGTCGCAACTCTGCATTGAAATTCGAGCATTTCGTATAGAAATTCAGCATTGCTGTCAGTCAACGACTGAAAATTCGGAATGATGAAACATGGAAATTGATCAACGCAGAATGCGGAAACGTAAGACAGTTCTCCCATTGATTGTGTGTGAATAGGAGGAGGTTGAGATCGAAAAAAAGAAGTTTGGAAATTTTGATGAAAAACGATTCTTGATTGAAGATCAACAAGAGGAGCTTCCAAGAGTGCCTCAAAAAATCTGAAAACCAGACCTCTTAAGCAAATTCTTTCGGTTTTTTTGGGGTTTTGGAACGAACCTCTCCCCGCCGTAATCACGTTTGATTGGAATGTAATCGAGTTTTCGCGGGACCTGAATTTTTTCGTGGATTTTTTCTGAGGTCCCCTTTGAATTTTTGCCATTCTTCACCTCCAAAATCTTTAACACCAACACATATGTGTTTGGAGGTGAGATAAGTTGCAGCATATTGTAGTTCCGTGAATTTTTTTTGAAAAATTCTGCATTCTTTGACTTCACATTTAAGAAATTATATCAACACTTTTCCCATAAAAGAAAGCAAATCGGTCACTCTATGTTGTAGCACAGAAAAGATTATCGAGCTTTGAAATTATCTCCAAAAATGCCCTGACATCAATTATATATGCATCCACTTGCAAAAATAAAAAAACCAACAATGTAGCATGGAAATGTGCAAAAAACATGAACATTGAACAACATTTCAATGGAAAAATGTGAAAAAAAGACAACGGCAACAATCTTTAAAAAAAAAATGACAAAAAATTCAAATAAACGAAGAAAAAAAATTCCCGGAAAAACCTCGTTTGTTAAATCCATCGACCCATTTTCCATGTACTAATGCCATGTACGTGAATCTCGAAACCGATACACACATACACATCCCAATCCAAGCGTCATCATTTGAAGCGTATGTTTCATTTCCAACAGACACATACCCAAATACAAGGTTGTAAAATGAAATAGTCTAAAACATGTATTCGGTATTATAAAATTGGAATATTGCATTGTATGTATGTGGCGTGGTGAAGCTAATCGGTAACAAATGTGTTGCAATTTCGCTCATAAATTAAGACGGAACAAGTGTTTTATGATCGGTATATTTATGTTTTCATTCAGTTGTAAAAGTGAAAAACTTCAGTCGAAACAAGCATCAAATTGGGAGACAACAACGACGGGACATGGTGGCGGCACCAAGACCTCTCCGTTTCGAGAACAACGGCCAGCGAATTATTATTTGGTCGTTAGTCAATTGAAACAATGGGAGTTTTAGTGCATTAAGGTTGATTTGATGGTGTGGGGTTTGAGCCAAGTGCATATATAATAAATAAAGCGGTTGTAGTTGTTATGTTGACTGGCCGTGAGCGTCGTAAACAATACCGTGTATGACATTAATGGTTGGGCACCAGCAGTTTGGCTAGTCATAAATGCCGGAATTTATGAATGGTGCAAGTGTGTTGCGCTTTTGTTCACAATCAAGTTGACATAAGAGCGCATAAGGTGAAAAAACGGTGCAATTGGATTTAACGTAGCAAATTCTGTTTTTTTTTTGTGCCGCTTCCGCTTCAAATCATGTTGACATTGATGATGACACCACCAAAGCCAGTCACATGAGTTATGACCAAATCGTTGCAACTAAGTGTGTCATCATTTGCAATAGTTTCAAACAAAAAATGGGCTTCTATGCTGGCGCTTGGTATTAGCGCCAATTTATTGCCTACACCATACGTGCTAAACCGATGGAAATCGATAAAAAACGATTGGATATGGACCCGAACTGAGAAACGGAAAAAATCCTTTGAAAATTACGTTCGAACTTTTTTTGCGCTTTGAATTATGATAATCAATCTTTGTTTGTTTAACTTTGACTGACTGGCTTGTAATGAAACTGCTCTGCTCTGGACAACAGCATATGCATACCATGCTAAATAATAATAATTGATTTGATTTTTTTTGCTCTCGCTCAACGCTTCTTAAGTTGATTTGACATCAAAAATGAATTGAAATTGAGGATAAACCATGTCCGAATGGTGTGTATGTGTGAGAGAGAATTTGATGGCTTTTGTGCCAACAACGAAAAACCCAATCAATCATCATTTCGCTCGTCACACCGATACGGGCCAGTACATATTCCATTCCGGAATTATTCCATTCACTTAGCGCGTCAGCTGGTGTTGTGTACAGAGCATATATGTGGGTGTCAACCAGAGAACATACAAAGGAAGACGGAGAGAGCGAGACCTTAACTCTCGAGAGAGAAAGCGAAGGAGAAAGGTAGCCAGAAAGAGAGAACAAGACAGAGAGAGGACAAGATAGAGAGAGAAAACCATAGAGAAAGAGCTTGACTTACACCATCTGCCCTATAACACTACATCATTGTGTTCACAATAATAATTCGTAAATAAGCATCATTCAGCTTGAATGCAACTCCATGAGAAAACTATTATGTTTTGTGTGTGCGACACAAACATATGTTCCATCAGTTCTCACTTAGTGTCTTCCATTTCTCCTCCCGCACTCATTCTCTCTCTCCCTCTCCCTCATGTGCGATATCTCATCCATTCTCTTCGTTGCACCCATTGAACATTGTTTTTAATTGGCCTAGCACCGTTAATGAATCGTTCACGCTTTGTGTCGACAGGAGGAAGAAAACATGACACAATTCGTTTCCAAAAAATGTTCATAAAATGAGTGTTTGTTTTCTGAGAAATGTATACAACCTTTTTTAGTAATTCTACACCCTTTTTGGTGGAAATTTTTCGGTTTTCCACTATTTTCGCCGCATATACCTGGGATTTTTGGTTTGGATTTACCTCCAAACGACACCATAAGTTTTGAATTTTGCAATATTCATTTCATTTTACCTCCGGTAATATTTTCGTTTAGTTTTTCAATGAGAAAAAAAAAAAGGAGAGAAACACACATCCAATTTAAATGAAAACAAAGCCATCAATTTCTAATTCCAATTAAAATGTCGAAAAGTCAATGTGCACAAGAGATAACATCTCGAAAAGTACAAAGTCACTTACATATCCCATAGAGTTGTCGAAAGGCCATTAAATGGCCAAATAAAATGTAAGTGCTTGACTCGATTGTTCAATGTTCATTGTTGTGTAGAAATCAGGCCAACTGAAAACCATGCGGTAGGTCCAGTCCAATGTTTGTGTGTGTGTGGCAGCCAAATGGTCATACACATTTATTATATAACTCAAGTGAAAAGTTTTCGGTCCGAAGCTCTAATTGGGAAAGTCGCATGAAGTAAAGTCCATAAAATTTGTTGTGGCTAACGCACATTACAACTTTATGGAATGCTGGCCGCTTATGAATATTATTTCACTTTCGTAAAACTTGTGCAATAAAATAAGGAAAGGAATATTTGTTTTGTATTTTATTTTCTCAAACAAAAAAACACACACACACAAAAACCTCATCTCTGACTACTACACACTGCATCCGGTGGTACAATTTGTATCCTCTACATGTGTGTATGTGCAGTAGCAGCGGTAGCTTCTTTAAAATGTTCAAAACTTTCAAATATTCACCTAAATCTTCTCGGAAAGTTTTTTTATCTCCTTATCATGCGATATGTATATCCATCAAAAATTCACTCAGTTCCGGTGAATTTTGTCAATGTTTTACTAACGGTTTATACCACAGCAAATATGCTCGTCGAAACAAAAAACATACTATTTAAACTCTTCGTGAACATTACCATACAAAACAGATCCGTCCCACAACAAAATCATATGCTTACCTACCAACGAATGAGAAGCCAAAGAGAGGAGAAAGAAACTACTTGTGTGCCTTAAATATTGAGATATATAAGTTTATAATATAGAGATATAGATTTTAACGATGGAAGAAGAAAGCGAAAACTTTATTTTTATCTTTGAAAAGTTTACGTTAATAAGTTCGTAGCGTGTGTCGAGACACATTCGCAACGACGGATGTTATCATAAATTCATATTTTTGAGCATAAAATGCACTTTGTGCGCTTTTAAATTATTCATTCGGTTTCATATCATTTTGCACGGAAAATAAATGAGAATAGAAGCCGAGAGTGCCAAGTGAACGCGAAGGGCGAATGGGAAGTCAGAAAAGAACGATAAGGAAAAGCATTTGCATATCTCTTGTGCCAATGCTTTTAATCAACCTGTTAGTCATGCGGTTCAGTTATTGAATTAAACTTTCTAATTGATGAGATTTGGTTGTGTTACATTAAACTTTCTACAATCTACATAAGTTTTTAGCCCAAACAATACACTTGAGACCGGCCGCATTTTGGTTGCAATTTTTATTTGCTTCGACCAAAAAATCGCATTTTCCACATTTTCAAAACGAATACGGACCGAAGAACGGAAAATGTAAATATTTTTGGCGAAAAAAAAAATGACCGAAAACTCGTAAAATCGACTCGCTTTAAATAACATTCGAATTAGTTTCAACGACACTACAATATTATGTTTCCATCAATCTTTTTACATTTTTCTATCTCTGGCTCTATCTCTCTCTCTTCTTCTCTCCGTATTTTTCTCTTGTTTTCTTTGTTTCTGTCTCTTTTTCTCTCTTTCGCTCCCCCTCTCGACTTCTGAACAGCAGAAACTACTTGAATTATTAAATGTTGTTGTACATAGTTTTAATGAATCTACATCAAAATCAGGCCATTCCTTGCCATTCATTTAAAACTAAAATAAATTACAATGATATTTTTGCTAGAATTTCCTTCGTTTTTCGATTAAAAATACACTTAAATTGCCTTAATTAAATATTACTTTCAAAATGAGTTTTCCAACAGCCGAAATTTTTTTTGTTGTGTTTCGATATTCATTTTCGTTTAAACTTTTCATCATTTCTTCGTTGAATTTGCAATTTTTCGCTGAGCTATGCAAATACACTTTATAAATGTTCCATTTTGAATTTCATTTTACTTGAATGATATAAAAGTCGATTTAAAAAGACGGAAACCCATTCATAAAGCTATAAACTCTCAATTTAAATACACGTGTTGTGATTTAAAGCCATACTTTATTCGCTCACAAATAAAGAGTGAACGCGTATGCCCTGAAGATTTAACGTCTTTGTACTTTCTTCTTCACTTTTTTTTCTTTATCATCGTAAAAGATGAACCTTCTTTTTTTGAACAAGAAAAAAAAAATCATTCGAATAACCTCTAGCTGTTTGAATCAACAGAATCTAGATTTAAAAGCGAAATTAGAGACGTTCCCATTTGATCAATACACCAATTAAATCTTCGAACCTGTAACATATTGTGTGTTTTGGCATTTAATATTTACATTTGATTTGGTATTTACTGTTGGAAAACGCGTTTCGCCTGACGCCGTTCCGCCTTGTGTTCTAATTTTTGTGTTGGATTTGTACACATCAACCGTTTCCGATACGTTACAGGTGTTTATTTTGAAGCACTCTCCTCGCTATATTCAATTAACAATCATCTCTCGTAAAAGAGTTTCGAATTACATTGAATGTTGATACAGTATTTACAGCCGTAGGTGTAAATCTGATTTCATTTACTCGATGTACGGTAATATTTTGATTAAAATCTTTTGTTTTTGAGCGCTGCATTTTTTGGTGGAGCTCAATCGAAAATTCCAACATTTCCGAAAGCGATTTATACCCATTATTGCTGCTTTGAATTTCCGACGAATTTCACGCAAAAATCGATTGAAACTTCGACACAATTGCACAAAGCCATTCTTCGTCACGCTTTTGTTCAGAGTTGTGTTTTTTGTGAATGTTGGTATCTTTACACCAAATAAAGAAAAGAGGAAATGGGTTGCCTTTGAATGAGAAAGGTTTGGTTGCAAAATGCAGAAGAATGGGGCTTTGTTTCAATGTCAAATGGTAAAAACGCTGAGCCGTATTTTAAGATAAACAAAAGTGTGACTTTGCCCAATTTGATAAATCGATACATTTGATGGATCTGTCATTGAGTCCGAACAAAAGCGGTATCGATTCACATGAGAATCAAAAGTTTTTATCGGAAAAAATAGAGAAATGGAAAGAAGAAAGGAAAATATTCAGTGATCCGGTCTTTTTTTGGAAATGAAACACGAAATTCAAATGTATCTAAATCCATCATCCAGTAAATTAATTCGTTTTAAATGAATTCTGAGTTTTTGAATTGGAAACGGCACGTTTTATACAAAGGTCAAAGGTTCGGTGTTCTTTCAACCTTCATTAGAGCATATATTCAGCGAAGAGGAGTTCAGAAAACACTGAACGATTTCGTTTTGAAATCTTCGAATTCTGTCAATTTTCATAAAATTGTATGAGAGTGAGCGTTTAAAATGAAATTAAGAGCTCCAAGTATATTAATTAAATTTCTATCATTCGCTTTCTCTCCTCTTGTCTCTCTCTTCCCTTCTTATTACCTCACTTCCTTTTCATCTCTGTATGTTGTTCTGTTTCCTTTTATCTTCACTCTGCAGCTCTCTTTCGCAAACTCTCTCATTTTACTTTTCCGCACACATAGTGTAAGGTGAAAAGTATTGTAATCGGTCAAAATTTTGAAAACTTCAGAAACTTGTTTTCTGGACGTTTCTGAGGTCAGAGAACCCGAATCAGGCCGTTTTGAGCATGGTTTTTGTTAATCTGTACGTCGTACGTTGTACGTCGTACGTTGTACGTCGTACGCAAAATTTGTTAGCAAGATTGCGCTCATCGTAGAAACTTAATTCAAAATCTGACTTAACAGGATGATTGGGGGTCCCGAGGAATAGAAATCATTAGCTTTTGAGCGACTTTGGTTGATGGAATAAAATTCCATGCCTGGAGTGATACCTATGAAAAAGAGTCCAATTTTCGTCCAAAAGTCATACTTAATGTAGACTTAAACACTCAAAAATATGTATTGGGGGGTTTTTTGGCACGAGAAAACCGAATCTGACGTTAGTTTTGAGATACAATCAATTTTTTAAACAGTTTCCTTGAAAAAATCACAAAAAAATTGAATTTTTGTATGGGAGCCATGCCTGTATGCTACCTCAATGACGTGAAACTTTGCACAGACTATTTTTTACACAAAAAAATAACATTCTGTAAGTTTGAAGAGATTTCAATCAAAATTAGGGGTACCTCCCATACAAAATTTTCAATTTTTTGCTCAAAAACGAATATTTTGTATGGGAGGTACTCTTAATTTCGGTTGAAATGTCTCCAAACCCTCCGAATGTTATTTTTTATGAAAAAATAACCTGTACAAAGTTTCAGGACATTAAGGTAGCATACAGACATGGCTCCCATACAAAAATCCAAATTTTTTGTGACTTTAGTTATGAAAAGTGTTTCAAAAATAATTTTTATGGCAAAATTAACGTCAGACATATTTTTTATAGTGTTTTGTTAGAAAATAGAATACTTTCAAATGTCGTACAAATGGGTTCATCATGAAAGTGTAAAAAATCTTTTGCGAGTACTTCTGCTATTAAATTAAAGAATATTCCGTTGCCAAAGTTGGAACATATTTTTTGGTCTCGAACTTTACGCCGCTTGAATGGCTTTTGAACTTTCTTATTAAAATACGAAACTACCACCGTGCGGAAAAGTTCGTCTTACTACCGTAAGACACTTTATTCTCTTTCTTTTCATATCTAGTTTTTCTCTTCTCATTACCTCTATCTAACTCTTGCTGCATCCATCTTTCTCTCCAGGCATGTGTCTGCTTCTCTTTCTCACCCGATGGAGTCAATGTCATTCTCTGTTTTTTTTCTTCCTCCCACAAATTCCCTTTCTTCTTCTCCGCCCCTTTCTCTCGCTCTCTTTTTCGTTCTCTAATATCTCTTGGCTTTCGCCTCCTCCCAAAAAATGAAAAAGCTGCATTTTCATGTTATTTGTATTCGTATTCGTTTTCACCGCCAAAACCGTTGCCACTGCCACCGCCATTCGCAACAAACTCGTAAAAACTAATTGAATTGTAAATCAAAGGCAAGATGTTCAATGTCTGCGGTCTTAATTACTGAAACATTGTTGCTGTTATGCACATGCGATAAATAATGTTGTTGTTCATTACCACGCGAATGTTCAATATTATTTGTAAAACCAAACTGTTCATTATAAAAGATGTATCGTTTCGATAATATGTGTTCGCTTTGGTGTTGTATATATCGCAAAATTTGTTGTTGCAAAATAGTTTCCCATTCCAACCGATGTTTCCGGTGGTTTTGCCAATTAAATCCTTCGTTTCAAAGATGTGCGCACATATCAAAAAAAATATGTGCATTTTAATCACATAAAGTCGAAAAGCATCTTACAATTCATACCATACGAAGGTATTTACGCAACAGTTTCATATTATCGCATAAATTATGCACAACAACAGTTTATGCAGTCGGTATTTGCGACACAAGTTTTGAGCTGGCGCGTAAATAGAGAATATTCTCTTTAAAGCTGGTGCGCGAGCGAGAGAGGATGAATTGGAAAAGAGCGAAGAGACAGTGTGATAGCATAAGTTGCAGTCAAATGTCGTCGCACATTAAAATCTGTTCAATTATTAAAATGTTTAAGTCGCGACGGGATTTTGATCAGATTCACACACAACATCGAGTTTAATGTGTGGTTTTGTTTGCACAAAGACTCGATGCATATGTAACATGCCTGTTAGAAGTGTATTAAGATTCTATTAGATTGTGCACAACTAAGTTTATTAATGAGCACTCAATTTTGTAATCGTGCTACACTATCTCAAGTTTTGATGAATTTATTAGTTACAACACACAACCGGATGTCATTCGCGTATGGAATTACACCTGTTTTGGATGTAAAATCGTGTGATGAATCACGGTATAAATGCTTGAAAAATGACTTTGGGGCCGGGCTGCTCAATTTTTATTTTCCCAATGGATCTTTTCACAGGCAGTGATTGCGGGGCTTTGCTTCGCAACAATGACCTACCTCAAACGAAAAAAATCGAGCTCATTCGAAAACTGACGAGAAGAAACCCCTAATCGGAGCAACAACAAAAAAAAAGTCGGTCGTGTGTTTGAGACAAAGCGAAAAAAAGCCGCCTTGTTTACATTGGCAATGGAATCAATTTGTTATTTCGTTTAAGGCAAAACCCGGATTCAGATTTTTTTTGGTGTGTTTTTCAGACTTTTTGTTATTCTTGAATGTATATGTGCCTAAAAATATCAAACACCAAAGGCAGCAGTTGTAACAACAATGACTACAACCACGATGAAAGCGGCAGTGCAGGGACCGAAACAAACGTTTCGTTTTTACCGGGTACAAAATGATTAGTGTGACGACCACGTAGTCAGAATTATGCATAAGATATCAGTACATGGTTCTTTTTTTTGGTTCCCATTGTGACTGGTCGCTCTGCTCTTTTTTCGCTTCGCTTTTCAACTCGTATAAAATACACGATAAATTCGCATATATACTGCAGATAGAAACCTGCTGCTTTGGCTACGGAATGAAATTAAGTTTTTCTCTTTCCCTTTCACTCAGCATGTGTGTGTGTGTGTTCATGTACGTGAGTGTGTTTTGAATATTTAAACAATTCTCATTCGCATCACAGCATCGAAATATCAGTTTTTATCACTCGACCGGTCGAATATGTGTGCGCGCGTATTATGCGAAGGCACTGGAATATGATAGTGCTCCCTTGCTCTTGCCACCCCCTCCTTCTCACGCGATCGTATATCTTTCGTTCTTTGTCTGCATAAAATATGTTCCTTGGCTATCGTTCGCTGCAACACAACGCATTGGCTTTTCGCAACCAAAGGCACAAAGAGGCCAAAGGGAATGTGGTGGAAAATAGGTTACAAGCGTCATAGATAGCGGTGTGTGTGTGTGCCGAGCTGAAACCTCTCGTATACCAATCCGAGTCTTTGGCGCTCCGGCACGAACTCAATCTGATTAAATACATGAATATATGTCTTCCTTTTTCTATGCCTTTTCCTCGTCGTTTTTTTATATCCGCACTGAAAGACCATATATTTATCTATGTGGTCCTGCATACACACACATCCACTAAGAGATGTGAAACCCACGATTCATACATATCTATGAAAACCACATGCAAATGCCTCATATTTTCCAATTGAAAGTTTTTCGTTTCATTCTTAGAAATTGCGCTGCGCAAAGCCATCGGCATTTGGCCAAAAAGGACTCATCTGTGATTTGGTTTTGATTTACGATTTACAGGAGCAAGATAGAGATGAAGCAACAAAAAAAAGGTACAACCAAACCGATTTGTCAGCACCCGTAGAGAATTTATCGATGACTTCCCGGAATTTCTCGGATTCTTTTCTTCGTCGTCTTTATTCCGGAGCATGTGTGAAGAGTCATGTTTTGAGTAATTGGAAGGAAAATACAAGAATTACGGGAATTATTTGGATTTTGACATGAAAATAGTGGAACGAGATATTTACATGGAATGGTATTTGGTGAATAGACGATTGGCACCACAGATTTATTGTTGTCGCAAAAGCGTCGGTCGGTATAAGAACAAAGGTCAATGACGTCGTTCGGCGGTGAAAAAAGAAATTGAACAAAAAAAAGAAATAGGCAAGAACTAAAAACGATTCCGAGATTTCCGGAAAAGTCTAGAAAATGTCAATCAAAAACAGACAATCGAAAATTGGATGCGAAAATATTAAAACTAAAAAAAAGTTCGAAAAAGAGATTTTACGCCGATTTTCTTTGGATAGTCGGCGTAGTTCGGCGGAACAGTGGAGATAAATGATCGAAAAAGAAAAGCAGCAACATTTGACTATAAAATGAGTCAAAACAGCTCGATGACTGCTGTAATTGTGGTTATAAAACTAAATTCCCTTCAGACTGTTCACAATTACCATCCTTCCGAAATGTCGACTCTATTTAATCATCAAAAATGTCATTTCACACTCCAACTCATCAATTTACTGTGTTCAAACTTTTCATTTGGATTCAGTTCAAAACGGTCCATAAAATCGATAGCAAAAGGCCAAGTTTACTCTAAGCATAATGTGTTGTTGTTGTCGTCGGAACGTTTGCAGTCGAATTTCCGTATCGAATTAGATGAAAATTTGTGAACAGCATCCACTGCAGCAGTATGGTGGATGGCGTCTAATCGACGTCGGTGGTCGAGTTAAATGGCATATTTTATTCGAATTTGAATGCGGTTCAATTTGCGGATGAAACCATTCGAAAGTTATTTGAAAGTGATTCGCTTTTGCGGTATATCGATTTATTTTTAAAGCTATGCGAATCATATGTATGTATCTTACACTTGATTGCCGTGCACTTCATTGAAAGCGACGAACATTCTCGAGTAAATGAAAACAAAACAGGTCAATAATAAATCAAAGTGCCTATTTCGACCCTTGGCATTGGATTTCCTTGATTATATGGCCTAAAAAAACACCAACGAATTTTGAGTATGTGCGTGCGGTTTCTTACATTACGGAACTTTATCCGTCGGTCATTTTGTTGCTCTCTCGCAGCTCATAACGTTTCGCTCGATGTATTTTCTCACATGAATTTTCACTTTTGGGTACGAAAAAAAAATACGTCGAACGCTATTCAAGCGCAAATTAAAGAGTGGAAAGACGAACTTTAGAGAGCGAAAAGAGAGTAACAGAAAGAGAGAGAAAGGGAGTGAGTGATTTCGACAGAGGAGAGATTTTGCGAGAGAGAGAGAGAGAGAGAGAGAGAGAGAGAGAGAGATCTAGAGTGAAAAGCAAGAAGAGTAAGAAAGTGAAAGGAAATAGAGATAAGCGCAAAAAACACTCGATCTTTAAAAGAATTCGGTCGCAAAGTTGACAAACCAACTGTCAACGTTGATGCGGAAATGAAGCATGTCAACGGCATTCAAACAATTTCATCGGGCATCAGACGTAGGCGACGGCATTGCCTTAACATCCCTTTGATGACCATTAAATAAACATTTGCGATTCATGCATCGTCGACGCAATCATCACCACACTCTGATTTATGTCTTCTTGCCATTCTATATTTGCTTTGAAAATAACTTTGATGTGTGTACAGATGATGGTTTATCCTCTTACTATCAAACCTTGTATTGACGCTAGTCAAATGCATGTAAATACGTTGGGGTTTCTGGTAGTTTTGTGAAAGTTTCTAGTCCGAAAAATGCACTCACCCGAAACCATCTCAAAGTGAAAAAGCAGACATCTTTTGTCACATCAAAAACTCATTGAATTTCATATCACAAAAAGATACACCGAATAAACAAAGAATCTTCTTCCTCTGACATGAATTCTGTTTTTTTTTTTTCTGATTCAAATCAAAACACAATCAATGTCAACCAAAAAGCACATCGTATTTGTGACCAGAAATAAATGAATGAGATGTGTTCGTTTGTTGTTTGTATTTTGATTGAGTGTTGAATAATCTCAAGGTGCTCGAAAAGTTGGTGATGGAATGACCAGGCGAATTTAAAGAAAAAGTACCACAACGAACGTTCGCAAATCGAAAAAGCAAATAGACCGTGAATGAATGTGAGTGGGAATTACAACAGATGTAGAAGTTTTGCGATGTGGATATATTCTGTTTGTTGAAGTGGATTTTGGGTGGGCAGAGAGAGTGACAGAAAGAGGTAGAGAGAGTGAGAGAGAAATGAATAAATGGAATGGGTCGAAGGAAAGAAACATCAACAGAGAAAGAAGGTGTACAAGGAAAGAAAGAGTTAGACAGTTGCATGACATGGAGATATTGTATATCCGATAGCACAAAATAATCGATTCAACTAATGTTACAAGGATTTTGAGATGTACACTCAATCAACAATGGATGGAAATCGTTGAAAGGGTTATTATTATATAAGGCGAAATTGCATGTTATTGTCCAAAGGTATTGTCCGATTTCGATCGGATTACACAAATTTCGTTTGGTTTGTTTTGATGAAGAGTGTTAATAACTGACCAATTCGATAAGCAAATGAATATATCGTTTGGATTTTAATGAAAAGACACCATGTGTATAGATCGATTGTGAATTGGTCAATATTAGAGAAATCACCAAAGCTTTCTCAAATGACGACTATGGCCAATTAAAAGTTCCACACACAAATCATTGAAATGTGTTGAAGACACAACCGACATATCCAATAAATAAGTAGCCAAATAAATCAGCAAATGTATGTAATCTCCCTGTCATAGGTGGGTACGCCAGAGATTTTCAAAGGGGGTAATATCAAAAATCCGGAGAGAGTCCCGGAAAAAATCGATTCAAACAACTGTAATTCATTCAAAATGTAAGGATTTTGATTACGAAGGGGGAACATTTTTGGTAAAAATGACCGAATTTTCCAACCTTTGGAGGGGGTAATCGGAACCCTCAAAATATTGACCCATCCATAGATGGGTATATGCTCCATCTCATTTTCAAGTCTCTCGTTCCCATGCCAGTCTCTCAACTAACAAACCGTTTGTATACCATCTACATCTATTCGGTAACATAATCTTACCTTTGTAAAATTTTCAATTTTCTCCTCTGTATGTTGTTTAATACATGCAATTCGGTAAATCCATTTGTTTCATCTCTTGGCTGTCACACAATTTGTCAGTTTCTTAATTAAATCGTTCGGTTCGGTTGTACGCTGCCTCTCGTACGGTAGCAGCAGCGGCAACAGCAAATTTAGTATGATCTTTGACACATGTTCCGAAATTGAGAAAGTCCACAAACAATATAAATAGACGGTGTGGTATATTGCCGTTTCCACCGTTGTTGAATTATTAATGTGATGCAAATCGATGAGTGAAAGAGCACGTGTTTGTGTTTGGGAATCAAAAATTTTTCGCCTATACCTTGGCTCAATGAAATATTGATGGGTATTAGTTGTACGATGAGTGTCGAACAAGCTATTGTAGCATCAATCACTATCTGTTTTCTTGGCTTCGTCGATTCGACGGCACCTTGCTTGTTCGTTCTGCCACGTCTTTCTCCTTGTTTTGCTTTCTATTCGAGCTCGGTTTTTACGTTAATTTTACGTTTCAGAAAAGTTTTCCATTTGATGCCATGCAATTTAATCTCATTTCTCTCGCAAAAAAAACCAAGCGGCAGAAGTTTTTGCGAATCAATTTACCTGTTAACGAGCTCTGGCTGTTCTGAACGATATTTTTTCCCACTCTCGTTTCCAAAGTTATAACATCAGAGGTGGCGATTTTTCATCAACATATAATTAAATGAGAAACATTAATTTTCAATTGCATTAAACGAGCTTAAAATTGTTTGGCAAAAATTGTTCGTGTTTCATTTATTCGATATTTTCATAAAGGTAAAAAAACCGTATGTCTTGTTCTCATTGTATTCCATGGATGATAACGGGTTAAACACAATTCCCTGTTTTTCTTCACTCGTTTCGCTATTCATTTGCTCTATTCACAAAACAAAATTGTTTTATTTTTTTTCACGTCGCTTTTTACGTTGAATCACTTTTCAATTGAAAACTAAATGTGAAAGAGAACCGTCGATGAATCTATGTTATGGCTTTTGTTATCGCCGTTGCGCGTTGCCGCTTTTCACAAACCGAAAAACAAAGGAGCTTGTTTCACAAGGGGGTTTTGTTGTTGAAATGTGTGTGTGAGTATTTACATTTTCCGACGAAGGAATGAGGCGAATGAATGATGAAAGTGTGAGAGAAGCGCTTTGCAATGGCGCGATTCAACCATCAAGGAAATAGGTTTTGTAATCATATATTTTCTTCTGCAAACGCTTTCTTGCAATGCACGGCTATTGTTCAATGCGAGTATTCACAATTGAGCTTACAGTTTGCACACTCGCTTTGTAATTCAAGTCAATTCACATACACACACATTCACTCGGATAATAACTAACTAAGCGCTTGCATATATCTTGCTAAACACACCGATTTGTATGCACACTGCTCTTGAAAAATCAACAAAATTTAAATTAAACAAAAATTCACGGTTTTTTTGCACGGTTTTCTTTGGTAATTCACCTGCTTTGATAGAGGTTCTCTTTCAAAAATTTCGTCCGCTCTTTTCACCAAACTATGATGGTAACAATCGTCCTTTGAAATGACTCGAAACGAGAATTTCCAACAGTTTTTTTTTTTTTGAAACTCTTTCGAAATGGTCTTTGAAACTCTTTTATCGCAAAGTTTTTTTTCTCTTCGAAAAATTCGCTGTTTTCACACAAAAATCTCGTTTCGTCTAATTAAACGTTGGGCGTCGAAACAAAGTTGCTCGTATATAAAGGTAATAAAAATTCGCATTTTTAATGTGCATCGAATTTATTTGCTTTTCATTCTACTTTTGTTCAATATTTTCCAATTGATTGCACTGAGCGCGCATAAGTGCGAACGCCATGTCAACTTCAAAACAGACGAAAGAGAGAGAAAAGATGATGAAGAAAAAAACTTTCTTCGTAAATGTGTACGGAAAACTTTTTCGTTTCAATATCTGTTTGTTCACTATCTGTATGTATCACCAAATACCATGCTTAAACATTGTAAATACGGATGTACCATTTAATTTCACATCAAGTCGTTTATCGATATACCAATAAATTTACGACATTTTCGATTAAATTACAACTTTTTTTATGGATTTGTTTTTTATTTCAAGATTATTTTTTTTATATATTCAACTTTTTTTCCTTTGGAAATTCGAGAAAAATACACAGAATGCAGGAGGTTTTAGTGTTTGCAGAGCTTCGCGGATGCGACCATACACTCAACTGAATCATACATTCAGTTTTATACTTTGTGAATTGAGAATTTCAACGATTTTGCAACGCGAAATTCCAATCCGTTGGAATCATATGAGCTCAACGATGTGGTCCATTTCATTTTCCAATAAGAGTTTGCGGTGCGAAACGCATCACAACACGATGTGAATGGGATGATGAGTTTGCGCACACAACAAAACGGCCGGATTGAAATAAACGCTTGCGACAATGTTACCGCACGATTTTCGAGCAGGAGACACAAGATGTGTGGAGGGGAAGGTGGAGCGTGGTGAATTTCAATGAGAGGTGCTGAATTTGGAGATGGAGAATCATATGAAAACCCGAACCTTTCACAACTTTTTACTGCGTTTCGATACTCCAGAGAATATTTTCCACGAAAGGTCTTTTTTTGGATTTAATGAGCTCTGAACGGAGTTCGTTTTTTTTTCTTGTTTCATAGAATTCCATGAAAATGTTCCAACTTAAGTTGAAAAAGCTTGAGAAAGTAAAAATGGAAATTTTCAGTGTTGCCAAACAGTTTGAGTACATACGTGGTGATTTCGTGTGGAAAATTTAAAGACTATGGATTTATTTGAAAAAAGTCATCACTCCTTAAAAAACGCCAGAAAAAAACTCTGGTCCCAAACTCAATTTCTTTCCTAATTAAAGCCTTGCTTCATGTTAACATAACCGTTTTGACTTTCCCTCATCTTCGCCTCGATTCGGCATCGTCCAGTAAAGAAGAATTAAATTGTATTGCAAGAAATACGATGGCAAATTGTGTGCAATGCATCCCGTCCAATCCTAATGAAGACGATATTTCTCTTGCCGTTTATAATTTCGCTCTTATTTGATGCACGACATGCTTCAACGCAAGCAGTTTCTTGAGCACGTTCACACAGTTCGCTATTGTTGTGTCAATGGTATGTATACTCAGCATTCTCTTCCATTTTAGTTATTTTTTCTCGTTTTCATCTCCCATTCGCTGCAATTTTCTCGGGATATTCACATCAACTTATGTTTGGGTTTTTGTTTGCTTGTTTGGCTTGTAACATTTCGTGCACAACAACAAATTGAACGATGAAAAATATTTTAGAATTGTATTCGGTCGTTTGGCTTAAATGGGTAACAAGCAAATACTAGTTTCGATGCCGAAAAACATGAATCACTGGATGAGCATTACATTTATTTTCAAAAATGCCCACAAGCAAACATATTCAATACAATACTCACACAAAGGCCGGCTCTGTTATCTATCGCAGTTATTTTACGGAAGGAAGAGAAATGAATGGAACATGGCAATATTGTTTGTGCTTCGTAGAGATGCTCGCCTATAATGCCCCTTTCGATCGTACTATATACTGATTTTTAAAATATGTTTTCATTTTTGAACACAAAACAGTTGATTTACCAGACAAATAAAATCGAATGATGATGTTTATATGGAGGAATTTGGTTCAAATTAGTTTTTACATGGTGAAAATAGCTTAGTTGTCTGGCTGTACACCACTGCAAAGCATTTTAAGATGTCATGACACTGGAGGTGGTTGTTTGAAAGTAATTCATGTACACTATGATGCACGTCGAGAACATATTGTGTTGATGGTTTCACGCATCCTTTTTTTTGCGTACTTTCTTCGGTTCTATATAGGATATAGCCCACTAATTTGCGTTATATATGTTCATTTATGCTTACAGAATCGAATGTTTCCATTTCGATTTGATTCAAAATTTATTGTTAGCCCCTCCACCGCTTGTCTACCCGCTTTTAAAGGTGTCAAATTGTTATACTTCGAATACGTAATGTTTGTGTAATTTTTGGAATGGAGTTTTTCAAAAAGTTTTGAATTTCAAGAGAATTTCGAATGCCAAAATTGATGAGCATCAATTTGTAGTACGAATTCACTGGTTTCCATCTAGCTGTCTGCAAATGTACTTTCTGAGAATTACGAATACTTGCTCGATATTTACAGTTAATGTGGTTTCGAATTGAATTGAAATGTTACGCCAGTTCGTTGCAGCAAAGCATTCGGTGATTTGTCGGTTTAATTGGAATTTCATTGAATGCAAACTAATTCCGATTTGATGTTGAGTATTGGTGCATGCACGCCAAGTATTTTTTTTTCACCAGAAAAATCACTCAAACAAGCATATGTGCACAGGACGTGTTGAGGGTGCATGTACAAGCCAATATCGAGACTATATCCGACGTGGAAAAGTGAGTTGGCAATAATCATTATGTGCAGCATTCTCAATGCTAAAAATTAATTAAAAATAATTGGCATTTTCGAAACGGGGTATAAATTTTAAATAATAACAAAATTAAACTGTGATCTAATTGCATATTGCCAGAGCAAGCCATTGGTGTCCACAATTGGCGCTTCTCGTTCATTGCAAACCACACGCACGTACCACTCTCTTTTTGTGCCTCACTCTCTCTCACTCGATCGCAAACTTACTCTCCCTCTTTCGATTGCAACCGTACAAACACAGAAGCGATTACAACAAAACGTTTGCTGAGTGAGACTTTTATATATGCTGTTCGCATCAATATTCTCTCAATGTTTAGTTCGATTTCATTACCGATGCCGTATCAAGCGCACACATAGGGGATGACTGTTGATTTTGGAAAAAAATAAAATCCAAAAAATCCTACAAATTTACCACAAAATCGTTAGAAAAATCGTACAAGAATGTTTTGAATTCACCAAACTTTGAATATGAAAAAAAAACGGTCAAATTGAGCGTCCCCCAAGACAAATGCTTCACAAGCATCGCGGTTGATGCCAATCGTTAAGTTGCATTGCAATAAAATCATTCGCACTGATGCCATTGAAAAATGAATTGGTCTTTTCGCTGTCGAGCGTGCTCGTTCTCGATGCAGTCGCCCGTTCATCCCAAGTGAATTGATGCAAAACAGATACGAAAAAAAAATTGGCTACCGTTGCTTGCTTGCTTTTCAATCGTTCATCAAATTAATTGGTTCGCTCACACATTTTAACTATTCAAATCGAATATATTTATATATGCATTGCCGTTATATTGATATAACATTTTATTGATAGCATCAACTTGTTATATAGACTTTTCTGTTTTTACGCTGCGATTAATTCAGTTATAGCATTCGGAAATGTATTTAAATCAACGATATGCGGCCGGCCACGGTCATCGTAGTTTATGGTTTAATTGCCAATTTACATAGAAATCTAATTTTTGCAATAAACGTAACACGCACTAAGTTTAATTTTACGAACGCCATTCGAAACGAGATGAATGGGAGGAAGGTGAGGGTGCATTTTGGTATATAGGTGAGTGCATGCAAACAGATTTGCTGATGAATGCCGATTTACATCGGTTCTCGAAATTTTACATTTCAAATGCATATCAGTTGTTTTGAAGAGGGCAATGATCATGTAATTAAGAGCAATATAGAGGAAATTTTAACGGCAAACAACAAAACATGATGTTCAATAAATTAATGTAATTTTTCTTTGGATTCAGCAAATCCGAGCAATGGAAAATGAAATTGCTTTCAAAGTGACCATACTTGCTCGCCCTCCCCCTCAAATTTCGTTTTTCTCCCCTATCTTTCTTTCTCATTTTATCCCTATATATTTTTGTACTTCTCTCCTACTCATTACACCCTCTCTAAAGCATTTGCCGTCATACGCGATTTTCTCACGGATTTTTCTTTCTTTTCAACGAAAATGGGATTGATTCGCCTTTCATTTTTGAAAATGAATTAGTTTTGTTATTTCCATTGGGACTGCTACTCATTTTCCATCTCATTTCCCAATTCCATTTTTGTCTAAAGCTTAAACTGATACAGTAAATTCTATAGAATTTATATAGAAAACTCAGTTGAAGTGTGAATGAGCATTGAAATACTTTCATTCGGAGTTTCATTGACATGAAATTAGTTTGGTTAAATAACAAATGGAATTATTACATTTGATATTAATTTGTATCGAATTTAGGTGTTATGTAATTAATGAAAGACAGGTAATTACGAGTGATATGACAAGACTGACTTAAGCTTGTCCTTTTAATTAGACGTTCTTGGTGTGCGCACTCGTACTTTACATGCGTTACCGCTAGTACGAGCGCGCATGCTTACGCTACAGTTATTTCCCAAGGGATTTTCACATCGAGTGACGCGACCAATGAATTATTGATTTAAGCTCGAAATTGACGTTTAACTTCAATTCTTTGAAAAAGGAGGTAAAGATGTGACATGGTTGAGCCAACAGCTCAACTGCCATTAATGTTTACCATTCATCAGCAGTTGCTAGTTGGCATACTTTATGAAGTTGAAAACTTAACGAAAGAAATATCTTCAACGTCGTAGGGGTAACACATCAACAAGAGGGTATAATTGGTCTTTCGGATCCTTGGTATTCACCGGAGTGCCAACACTGAAAAAAATCAATCGAATGTCGGAATGTTTCCTAAAAATACTTTTTCCAGGTATTCAATAAATGCCCGGCCTACTTTCACTTCAATACACTTGAATACACTGTATTTCTATAACATAGGTGATAACGAGGGTTCTTAGGGTTCGGATTACCCCCCTCTAAAATATTTTTAGAAACCCTCAACAATTTTGGAAATGAGGACCTTTTTTTTGCTCTTCACTTTTTTGGCCGCGAAAATTCTTTCGATTTGCAAGGAATTTTCGTCAAAAAGTGAAGAGCAAAAAGAACGATTTTCTTGTCATTTTTCGGATTTGCAAGGCAATTTGAAGTTGGAAAATTCTTCCGATTTGCTAGGGATTTTCGCCATAAAAGTGAAGAGCAAAAAAAAACGATTTGATCTTCATTTCCTACAAATTGTTGACATCGTCAGGGGCCCCCATGGATTTTTCCAGGGACCCCCCACGGAATTTTGCCATCACCCCCCCAAAAATTTTCCGTTATCATCTATGTTCTATAATCTACACATCCCCCAAGCTAAACAGCAATCATCAATATCAAAAGTAATAACTTATATGCAAGTTAGATGTGGATACCTATAACTAACTGTAAGTTTTCTTTACATCAAAATAAATGTAAAATCAATCCCTTTTCATTGAAAAGTTTTCAAGCAAAACTTGCATCACTTGTACCGTGCACTACTTCGTTGGATTGTTTATTTTTCGCAAAATAATTTATGGAGTGCGAGTGTGTTTGTGTGAAGTGATGCGTGCAATGAAATGCATCGTGAAACATCCTGAATCAATGGCATATGATAAAGTATGTGAATTGCGGAAGGCAATCCGGGCTTCAATATACACATACACAGGCATCGTGTATGAGTTGGTATTTTTATTTTTTCTCGTATTTCGAATGCCGATGTGTACATTTCTAATGCATGTGTATGTGTTGCTCTTGGTATCTATGTTCTCTCACATGAACATGTAATAGCGAACATGTGCACCGTTTTCATTGAATTATTACCGACAAAATACGCTACAAGCAAGCGCTCTTGTCATCATTTTTTCATAATAAATATTCTACATTTATACACAATGTACATCCGTTTCACCGTGTAAATTGCACTATATTCGCCTGATAATCCAACCGTATATCATCGTTCGCATAGCATTCAACTGCAAAACTAGGGGGGAGACACCCGCGAATCCATTCACCTTTTGTGTCGGATTTGTAAGATTAGTATGATTACAAAATTTTACAAAGATTCACATTCGATTCAATTTTTGATTTAAATTGCTATAATTCCAATGATTTGCACAGATTCACAGATTCGTAAAGATCCACAGATTCATTAAATATTCTCATTTTTGTGTTTTTTCTTTTGACGTACAAACGTATGTTGATTTTATAGAAATTAAATATGCTAGCAAATATAAATTAAAATAAAATTCAATTATTTTTGTTTATGCAATGATTTCATTTTTACCGACTTTTAACAATAATGGAATAAAATTTAACTCAACAATCAACACATTTTATATTATTGACAAAGTGACTTTGTCAAAGTCCCTATGATTCATGAGATTCTTCGGATCCTTAGGATTCTTCGGATTTGTGAGTTTTGTGTTTTTTATTATAATTCTAATGGAATCGTTGGAATCAATGAAATTATACAATTGAGTATTTTAACATAGATTTGTCATTTTGAATTGGTGTCTACCCCCTAGCTGCAACATATGCAAGATTCCAGCTCACCACGATGTAAGGCGGCGAAGTTTATTGAATATTTTCAATCGCCTCTGGTCAAACATTCGTTTGCTGTTAACTTTTGAAATTTGGCAAAGATCGAAAAAAAGCGAAATGAATAAAAACCAAAAAAGTCCGATTCTCTCTTAAAATTGTGGTTTTAACTTATTCATTGGATTCTATACTGTTTGCGCGTTGTCATTTACATGCACGCCTCTTTCCATCATTGTCAATTTTTCCAACGATTTTCGCATCGAAATGTTAGGGAAGAACTGTTGTTTTTGACTGTTGACTGATACATTTTGATAATATTAATTTGATGTTAATTTCGGTTGAATGAATATTATTTTACTGTGAATTTACTCTCAATTTGTGATGGATTATTTTCAACAAAAATTGGAGAGAGAAAAATAAATAGAGACGGATGGAAGTGAGGAATAAATTTACTTCATTGTATTAATGCACTGCGACCAATTTGGGTTCGATGGAATTTTGCATTATTTTTTTTTGTTTTCAACAACGCATTCATGCTCTCAAATACAATTATTTTCTGTGATATGTTTGGACCACGTTCGATACAATTAAACAAGTTTATCGAACCGAATATGCATTTATGGCGTGTAAAAGCTAAAAATGTAGAACGTGCACAAATTAATGTATTGTCATGTGCATGATGTGCATCTGATGAAATGTGACCGAGAAACTTTTTAATTAAATTAATTATCGATTTAATCAAATATTCTTTAAAATTCTGTCAATTATCAATTCGACAACCAATCAAAATTTGGTCGCGAAAAATCATCATCACAATTTTACACAATCACTTTTTAATTTCAATCTAATTGTTCAAATTGAAAATATAAATAGATTGCCATTTCATTTTAATTTATTATCGCTTCGATTCAGATGCAAAAATGTAACATCGTAATGGTGTTGGGAGTAACGAGTTGGCGTGATGACGTCCACAAAACCCACTTCTATCATCTATTGAAATTGTCACAATATTTATTTGATTTGGTTTTAAAGCAATGTTTATGAACACATTTTAATTGACTTCAAATAATACAAATATTAGTGAACGTTTAGTCAAATGACACTTTATTTAATGTTCATGTTATCAAGCCAGGGTATTCAACATAATACGCTTTACAAAATGCATATGCTACTTTTCCCCACACACCTAGTGTGTAAGGGGAAAGTAATGCAATGGATCAAAATTTACGACATCTCAAAAACATGTTTTCTGGACGTTTCTGAGGTCAGAGAACCCGAATCTGGCCATTTTGAGCATGGTTGTTGTGGGTCGCTTCCATGTGGTACGTCGTACGTCGTCTCTGTACGTTGTCCTCTGTACGCAAAATTTGTCCATCGATCATCTCACCCCCCACAAATTTTTTTTAAAATCTGACTGTACAGGATGATTGGGGGTCCCAAGGGATAGAAATCATTAGATTTTGAGCGATTTTGGTTGATAGAAAAAAATGTAATGCCTGGAGTGATACCTATGAAAAAGAGTCCAATTTCCGTCCAAAAGTCATACTTAATGTAGACTTAAACACTCAAAAATATGTATTGAGCGTTTTTTCGGCACGAGAAACCCGAATCCGACGTTAATTTTGAGATACAATTAAATTTTAACAGAGTTTCTTTGAAAAAAACCGTGAAAATTTTTATTTTTATATGGGAGCCATGCTTTTGTGCTACCGTAACGTACCGAAATTATGCTTAAAGTTTAACACAGCTAGCGCCACGACGGAATTCAATGTAATCTATACTAAGTTTCTTCCCACCAGTGAAAAGACTTTTGCTCAGTTACAAACAACAGACTAGAACTCCATAGTTGTACGTAGTGGTGCTAGCTGTGCTACAGTTTTGCATTTTATACAGTCTTTTATGGAACATAATTGCAGTGTGTACCGTAATGACGTGAAACTTTGCACAGACTATTTTTTACACAAAAAAATGACATTCTGAAAGTTTGAAGAGATTTCAATCAAAATTAGGGGTGGGAGATACAAAATTGTATAAAAAATAATGTACAAACTCAAAAGATTCAGCCAGTTTTAGCGGTGAATAAATATTCTTCTTATTATTATTGTTAACACATGAAGCAATGGCGATGCAAATGTATACTATAGTACAATCTACAACTATTTGTATTGCAAATTTTTTAATTATTATAGATAATTGCTTGTGTTCTAGAAACAATTGTATTGCTAATCAATATTTGATAAACTGACAAACCATATCAATTGTTTTCTTCTACATAGTCAACTTCTATAAATTTTTGCGCAAAGAAACACGATAAATGAGAGGAAAAAGCGATCTGAAATTACATCTTTTTGTCTCTTATCTAACAATCGTGTCTATATCAATCATATTCAAACGAAATTTCAAATACAGCCAGTTTAAATTACAACCGTAGATCGCAATGTAGATCTTACTATCGAAACAATTCAGCAATACAATCGTTCGATATATAATAAAGGGACAAAAAGGTGTATTTTCTATTTTCTTGTTCTTTTCAATGGCATACTATTTCTTCCATTTGTTTATTATGAATTGCTCAAAAGTTTTCATTATCATGGTGATAATATCACCACTATCACTGGTATCATAAATAGGGAATTTTAATATTTAAATCCAGAAAAATGGATACATTTTATCAAATATATTTGAAACTTCTCTTGTGAAGCATCATTTACTTCAAGAATCAAACAAAAGATGAATTCTTTAAAATGTAAATTTCTGGTTTTATTTCTCGTGGTGCGCGGTAAGACAATTCGAATGTGTCCAATGTCCATGACATGTAAAAATAATTGAAGAAAAATCGTTCATGTTCGGAAGGTGAAACGTGGATTTACTAAGCATTTTTTTTTTTCAGAAATCCTTACGCTTTCTTATCCAACGGGCCAAACTAATGGTATGGTAGGTTTTGCGAAAGCAGGCGGCGTTACTGGTGGATGGAATGGCAGCGTGGTGGAGATCAACACACTGGCGGAACTTATCCAATACATCGGCGACAGCACCGCCCGAGTGTTGGTGATCAACAGTGACATCAAAGCATCAAATCTTACTAAAGTTAAAATGGGATCGAATAAATCCATCATAGGTTCATTTAAAAGCCGTACACTCTATAATATCCATCTTCGTGCTACTTCCAAATCGCAAAATATCGTATTTCAAAACTTAATTTTCCAACATTCTGCGGATATTAATGCCAACGATGATATTCAGTTATATCTGAACTACGGCATCAAATATTGGATCGATCACTGCTCCTTCGTTGGTCACACATGGAATACCACCGATGGCAGTACAGACAAACTTCTTTATATTGGCGAAAGGGCCGACTACGCCACCATAAGCAATTGCTATTTCGTCAACCACAAATACGGGCTGATTTTGGGCCACCCGCAAGATGACAATAATGCATTGTATGACGGTTTTCCTCATTTGACCATCTGCAATAACCGTTTCGAAAACATGCAGGTTAGAGCACCGGGTCTGATGCGCTATGGATATTTTCACGCTTATAGTAACTACATTAACAATTTCGAACTGGGCTTCACACTGGCGACCAACGCTAAGATCATTTCAGAGAATAATTATTTTGGCACGGGCAGCGCCAGAAAAGGCATGTTGGATGATAAAGGTACTGGTACATTTACGGATACCGGCAGCGTACCCGCCATTACGAACCAAAAGTCACCGAAGAGCACATGGAACGCCACGGAATACTATAGCTACACGGCAATAACAGCGGAAAAGGCTATAGACTTTACGACAAAATACGCAGGCACTCAATGTTCGGCGCTGGTATTCGGCAGTTAAATGATTCCCCCACACAAAGCACGAACGTTTATTCACAACATATTATAGCTGCACGTACAATGGCACTTGAACTATTGCACCAATTCGTTAAACTTTTCTTTTCTTTTAGTATTTCCTTTAGTTATATCATGGGTTCAATCACGAAATTCTAGTGCATCTAGTTTTTGATAAGATTTCACTAGAAAACTAGAAAATTCAAGTGCGTGAAGTTGGCTCTCAGTAGTGTGAAGTTGGCTTCGTTTGTGACGTCATTCTTCGCACTAGATTTACTAGTTTTTCTAGTATTCACTAGCGTGATTCGCCCCATGAGTTATATAATAGTAACCGAATTGCTTTTACAAAATAAAGTTAAAACAATAAAAATTCGATAAAAAGTCAAAATAATTTCAATGGTTTTTTAAAACAAAGATTTAAAATCATTTGCGGATTGCTTGTGACACGCATAACTCAAGGTATCAACTTAAAACCTATTTTTTCGGATTTCTGAGCCCAATGCACAAAAATAATATCTAGAAAATTATTTGAGGAAAATATGTTAAAAAACTCATAGACACATTGTTTCAAACAGAACCAAACATCATCAAATATCAAAATGTATTAAGCATTTGTGTGAGTGTGTGATACTGGCTATCGAACATCTTTTCAAATCTAAAAACAAAAAATAAATTAAAAATACCAAATATTTCATTATGTTCATTGTACATGTGTTCAAAGTGTTCTTCTTTTATTTGAAAACGGTGATATTTATTGAACATTGCTTACAAAATCATTTACAATTTGAATTTAATTTAAATGAGCACTCTTACGTCGCACCATGTATTGACCACGCACGAACGAGGCTTCCCATTCATCCTTCAAGTGAACTGCCATTGCGTCAAAATCGAATGTTTTGCCCGGTTTGAATGTAAATATGTTCAGCGATTGTTTTAAATAAAAAGATACGTCCTCATTCGAAATGCCAGATTCTGGCAAGTTCAGCTCTTCCATCGCTGGCAATGCAGCAAACAGCTTTGTTCTGTGTTTCTCGTTAATATGATCGTTCGGTACGATTAAGGTCAATTTTTTAATCAAAGGATGCGCAGCGAAAAAATCCATCATTTTATCGTCCAATTGGTGTTTAAAAGTGTTTAGGCTAAACTCTTCAAGTCGATCGAATGAAAGCGGAATTTTTGACGGTTGCAAACGAAAATAGTTCAGTGATAAATGGGCCATTTTCACCGATTTGAAATTAACGGATTGATTGAAATATGAGAAAAACTCACACATGGATTTAATGGTAAGGCATTCAAGTTGCTGAAGATGTTTGCTCATAGCGTGAATAGGTTGTAAATCTACATTATTACCCAATGTTAAACGCCGAATTTGTGGATTTGATTTGCAAATATTTTCAACGCTCTTTTCCGTCACTAGCTGGTGAAGATGATCAAAAATGAATTCCAGTTCAATTAAATGTGGAAAATATCGCTTCATTGTTATATCATTGATCTCTTTATTTCGGAACAGCTTCAAACTTTGCATTTTCGGAAACCATCCATCTAATTTTTGTATTATTTTATTCATGTCGCAAAATCGGAATTCAACTTTTTCAACTTCACCAAATACTTTGTCAAATATAGTGTCCGGAAAATTCAGCAGTCCTTGAATTACAATCTCTTTCAATGTCTTAGCACAATATCTATTTATGTACTCGAAGATTTGCGTTGTTTTTTGTAAATAACTCGGACTTGGATTGAAACTAATATGGAGTTTGGATATCAAATCTCCAAAGCATCGCAGTATCTGCAGGGAAAATCGGAAACCTTGCACATATATTTCATTGTTTTCCAGTTTTATGCATGGCAAACAACAACCCTCCATATCGAGATTGACCACTTTTTTGCTGTATCGATGAGAGAACAAGAACTCGGCGGCGATTCTCGTTCTTGAGTTTGTATCTGCAACACTCAACAAATCCTTTACGCTCAAGCGGTTGAAAATTAGCTCGAGACAATCAATATTTAAATCACTTAAGCATGTTGTTCTCAACTGATCGGTGGTATCAATTCGACGACGTTTGGATTGAGGTTGACCGTAGGATTCTAGACTCGATTTTCTTTGATTGTCTGACATTTCCAATGATCTAAAGGATTTAAATCAATGAGCACAAACAAAAATTAATTTCAAATAAATCACTTGTAAGATTCACAAAAACGAAATGTGAACGATTGCAAAATTAATATACAACTAAGCTTGTAGGAACAAACGATGTTAACTCTTCTAGAATCGAACACAAACTAAATGTCCGTTCTGTTATCTCCTTAGTATTTATGCTTCATTCATCTTAAAACAACAACATGACATTTAACGAGCCCTATAATTAGCAGCACTGTAATGAGTGCTATAATTAGCGCTAATAAGAGATAAGAACAATGGAACGCCCCAAATTAAAATTAAATAATCTCACAAGATTTTTACCATATTAGTTTAAAGACGTTAAACAATAGAAGTTATGGTCAAAAAGTGATCAAGTCAATTACGGTCACTTTTCGGAGAATTGAAAATATCTACTTTACATCTCTTTAAACGGAACTACCTCCAAATATTCCATATATCAAAAAGTGGTGGGCAGTGTTCTCATTATATAGCTGAAACTATTTATGCAACTACCACTAAAAAGAAATCAAATGAACTTTTTGAGACCTTTTTTTCATCTATACTTCATATGAAAATTTACGATTTTAAACTAAAACTATGAAGAAAATTAAATTTCTTAGAAAAATATAATGGAAAAGGGCAATTTTCATCAGAATTGTTAAAAATGGGCTCTAAATAGTTTCCAGGTTACCAATGGCGTTAAGCTGGACCTATGGATTGTTCAACAAGAGAAGAATAAAATACCAAAATAAAATAGTCAATTGATAGCATATTTATTGAGAACAAATTGGTCTTTTTGTACTGAATGAGTTTAGGTAGTCGCTGTATTCAATGCGATGTTGATTCTCTCTTTTGAAAATAACTTTGGAATCTGTTTTAATTTCTAGTTCGATTGTTTTCAACAAATCGATATGTTCGTTTAATACAAATAGTACACAAAAAACTTATCTACTTGAGATTTTGTTTTAAAAAAAAGATTGGTATACAAATTTGGCCAATACATTTGAATCGAATACTTCAAACACTAAAAATTGACAAGCAATAATTATCTAACATTTGGAAAAATGGTGTACTGAAAAAGAAAACATTATTTTATGGGCTGTCGCTAATACTACGTGTGTACAATTTACGACTTAAAACTGCAAAACAAAACTTATACCAATTGAGTTCAGATGCAGACATATCAATGGAAATGAAAACTTTTCGACTGTAATTTTTAGTTGTTCATTGATTGGCTATTTGAATCATTATCCTTAATCTACTTAAACTACCTAATAGTACTTAATTTTTTTGTCTTTGCTAATTAACAAATAATAATCGTTCTTGGAATGCCAAATTGGTTTTGACAAGTGTTCATAATAATTCGATGAAAATGGGACCCTAATTCTAATCTTATCGAAAGTAGAGTTTGCAATCTGCACTGCAAAAGTATTGTCCGCCTGGTATGCCGCACGTGGCGCACCACTGTTGCTGTTTGGTTTCGGTGACCTTTTTGGCACATTGCTCGAACGTCTTCTGCTTGGCAATGCTGTAATTCAATTCTAATGCTTTCATTTTTTCGGCCATTGCCGTCTTTTCTGCCTTCAAAATATTTACGATATCGTTCAATTTGGCATTGGTGTTCATTAAATTTGCGTTGACATTAAGCAATCGTGCGTTCGTCGCTTCGGTAATTTTCAGGTTATTGGACAAATCATTATTTGCCGCTTGCAATTTGGCCACCGTTGTAGTCATGAATGCATTTTTTGTTGACATTGTGTTCATACGGCCGTTGAGTTCGTTGATTTCAACTTTGGACTTTTCCAATTCGTCGTTGATAAGAGCCACTTTCATGTTCGTTTCAATGACATTTTGACCTTCCATCTTATTCACCGAATTACATTTATCCTTGTATTTTTTGAGATTTACCTTTAAATTCTGATTTTGAGCTCGAAGATTTTGAATCAATTCATTGAAAGTTTTTCGCTGATTTTCCAATTGCTCCTGCAATAATTGGATTTGTTCGCCCGGCTTCGATGTATTCAAAAAATCGAATAATGTTTCTGTGAGCGATAGTCGAACACTTTCCGTCATTTTTTGAGCACTTTTCTCAATCACCGTCTTGCACAAATTTGACATTTCTGGCGTCAATTGGATTTTTCGCACCGTCGAAGATGGATCGGTCACCTGTGTATTTTGGATTGTTTTGCGCGTCGGATTTGGTGTAGATAATTCATTCATAGTATGAGTATTGAACGTTGACTGAGCTTTGACAATCGTTTTATCTTTGAGCACATTTGATGACAATTTTCGGCGCTTTGGTATCAACGGTACTTTGAATACAGAACCATTATCATCGCTGAGATTCAGACTGGCATTTTCACCAGAAATAATCGTTGATGTTGATAATTCCGTCTCACGTGAAAAGTTCGGGAGCGACGCATCACCATTTTGGCTCAGTTTTCGCTTTTGAGCCGACTTCGTCGGTGATATTGGTGGCAACCGACTTGTTGAAGCAATCGGGTCTATGGAATAGAAAATTATTTAAAACACTTTGTACCAAAGGGAAAGTCATTGGAATCAATTGATTCAGTACATAAAATGCACTGATCGTCAAGCGTTCAGGATCGCATACATTTATGCGATAGATTGAATGATGCATGCATCATTTCATGCGCATCAAATAACGCTAACGCTGTCGTTGTACGTGCGGATCTAGTAGCACACGACGGTCTTGCTTTATTGAACATTCACATCATTACGTGTATCATATAAGCACGTGGTGCGCTGTCAGGTCCGTACTCATAGCGACATCGTTAGCGTTGTGTTTGCGTTATTTGATTCGCATCAAACGATGCATGCATCATTCAATGTATCGCATAAATGTATGCGATCCTGAACGCTTGCTGATCGTTGCTAGTGTCTTACCATTGTTTTTTGTGTCTCTCGTTAGTGCAGATGAAACGGTCATTATAACTGAACGTTCACATTGAACTGATTGACGCCGGTATGGTCTTGGTCTTGCTTTCTTGGTCGATTCGGTGGATTTTGCCGTTTTTGTAGGCTTTTTTTCTTCAGATTCGATGGGCTTTGCTGCTTTTGTGGGCTCATTTTGTACATCAATGATCGTTGACATTCGTCGCGTAATGACTCGTCCTGAGGCGATCACTTCGACGGCCGACGGTTCTAACGTTGAGTATACGCGTCTAGATCGTTTTGCAGGCATTGACATTCGTCGTGAAACTGTAGCTGATGCCAATTTTTTGATTGGTGGCGGAACAATGGCATTACCAAGTTCTTTCCATGCACCCGGTATGGTGTCATATAAATGACGCTCCAGATTATTTCCATGTATGAATGATAGTGGTTCGGCAAGATTAAATTGACCATATTTGGCGATCAGTTTTTTGATGTAGCATTCAGCTTCCTGGTGATCAAAGGAAAAAGTCGGAATTAGAAAAAATACGTCTTTCCCAAAACTTCCACAATTGTGCGAAAAAGTAATAGAGTAAACTGTCTAAAGAGAAAGACTCTAGAGAGAGGGAGAGAGAAAGAGGAAATCCAGATCTCTAGAATAGGATCGAAATAGAATAAGTCAGAGCTCATTTGTCCTACCTTAACCGCTTCGTTCAATGAACCCTTCAGCCTTCCAATGGAGGTACTTGGATTTTGGCGTGAGTACAACAGACAATCTTTGACTGGCAAAATGGCTCGTAAATGAGCGCCACCAAAATATCGAACATCGAAAGTATTATTGTCACCGTTGTATCTCAGCAATTTCGCTGGCCAATACGGATACGTCCGTTGTTTCGCCCTTAAGTAATATACCATAAGATTAGATGTGAAATACAAGCTATTAATATACTTAATAAAATACCATAATATTAGATGTGGTCTCGAACACAGCATTGTAAACCGTTCTTCCGAGTCTTCATCTTCACCTTCATCATTTGTGGCATAGCAATCGGGGCACATGTTAAAGCAGTACACTTTTTCCTTTACAAAGTCAAGCAAGAACTTTGCCGACCTAGCTATGTCATAATCGGCTGCAAAGAACAAAAAATTACTTATTCAGAAAAAGGCCACTAAGACTTCTTTTCATTTCCCTTACCCAGATGATGAACTTTTGTATTGTGCAGAATCCACTTGATGTCCGACTGAAAATCTTCACAGCAACTATACGCACCAATTTCGATCTTCTTACGAATTGTCGACAAATCCATTGTATTGACGACCGCACCTCTTGGGTATTCAACGGTCATGAATGGTTCGATATGCTAAAAATAAAAATTGGTTTATTGGCTGTTTGTATTGATCGCACCCCAATTTTACTCACCTTTTTTTCCAGTTCGATCATTTTATTGTACATGTAATTCAACACCTCCTTCAGTTTACCGGCACTGATTTGTCTGAAAATGGTTGCAAATGGTATTAATGGATGGCTTTTTACGAAATGTCCCAATTTTTCTAGCAAATAAAATTCAGAATGGCGCTTATTAATCACACTTCTATCATAATATCTTAATATCATCATTGTTGCTTTTTGTCGAATCAAAACCATGCAAAGATTTTCATAAAGTCACTTACTTGTCTTTAAGTTGCTCGGCGCCATTTTCAATGTCCAAACATTCGGTGCATCGCCACTTTGTCTTGTCAATTTCCGACACCCGCTTGGCGTGCGAACATAATGATGAAATATGGAATGAACGTACACATGTTGAACACGAGAGCTCTGGCTTCTCGCGATGGCATGTCCAACAATATGTATCCGATTCGTGCTGAAAAAAAAATCATTGTAAAGAATAATGAGACAAATTAGAATTTCTTCGAATGAACCAACAATCGCTGCCGCTTAATCCGTTAAATTGGGATCTGTAAAATGACACATTTTAGTATCAATCGACAATGAACGTCGTTAATCGACAGATTTATGCCAAATTAACCATTCAACAATGTGCTTACGATGCGAGATTTCGGCCACAGATTAAAATCGAAACTGTGCTGACTCAATATTGAACAATTGGTGCGATTCACCGCTTTATAAGTTTGTTTTGTCATTCGGCAAAATTCAATAAAAAGCACAAATACGGCTTGAAAACAATAGACATATATTTTACAATACGCAGACCAATGGTAGAATTCCTTTAAAAGGGACAGCTTTAACCAATCGCAGCGTTACCAATTGTCTCAGAAAGCATTTACAGTTCACAGGTACCGATTTTGTCGTCGAAGGTGATTGTGTGGTCTCAAAAACCATGAAAAAAAACCTGAAGAAAATTACCTGTTTTCGACTGCGAATTGTCGCTGCACCAAATTGCTGCATGCTTGTCACCCTTCCCATGAAACAAACAGAGTGAAAAAATTATGAAACAAATATGGCGTTTTGTATTTTTTTGATGCGCAAAGTACAGTTAATAGGTCAAATAATGAAATTTGCTTGAAAAATCGTTGATTACCTATTAATAAAAACTTTGGACTCCAAAGAGAGTTCGATTTTCCCGATAAAAATCCTATCAGACAAAGTTTTCTCTACTTTAATATCAAAATTACATTGGATTTCGCGATACACGTCCAATCTAATGATAAAATTTCATATGACTGAATACGAACACCGAACGCGTCTGCACACAGACAAACGCGCATACACAGAGACAGAATCGAATTGGATGATCGGAGTGAAGATTTCTAACATGAATTAAGCGCGTGCTGGTGTGAGATGATGCTTATTTGTTATCGGCGAAAAGGGACGAATGATTGTGTATCGGTCACTATGCACACACAATTGAAATGTCATTCGCAACACTTTGTGAAATTAGCGTCAGAGGACGCGTCCTATCGATTTTCGGGTTAACCCATTTTTCAGAAAGCGAATGGAAAATTAAAATGAACACTGGAATGAAGATAATTAATTCTTTTTAAAATAAAAATTAATTTTTTGAATCTCGGTGAAAATCACTACGGATTTTTTTTCGCTTGGAAATCTCTGATTTATATTTTCTTCTTGTGGAACAATGAAATGAATTCTGTACAATTAAATGTATTCTAAAATACTTTTCTGTTAATACACACTACGTGTGAGCGGAAAGGTAAAAAAATTGTCAATAAAAATCGTTTTCTTATTTTATAATAAATGGAAATTTGGTCGTTGATATCGGTCGATTTGATTGGGTGCTCCGGTGTGAGATGTGATGAGGTCTTAATATGGATTGAGAAGACATCCTGACATGAGATGATTCCTATTTCTGGTTTAAACAGATGCTGAAACAACAAAAGAAAAAACCCAATTAAAATTCATTTCAACTGGCAATGTTTCCAACTGAAATTGTTCAATTTGAAATAAACTTACGCCAAATCTTTACATGGTTTGCTGCAATAGTATCGATTGCCGGGCATGTCACATGTGGCGCACCATTGTTTCTTTCTCCTTAGCTCGCTTATTCTCAAAGTTCGCTTCAACTGTTCATTTTCGGCTTTGATTTGATCGACCATTTCCTTCAGACTGCTAATCTGTGCCATCGAATCAGTGTTACGCACAATACATTCATTGTGTTGATCCAAATCGTTCTTCATATTGCGATTCTCCCGAGTCAATAAATCGTTCTTTATGCGTAACTGATTGACCTCTTCCTGCAACATTTGATTTGAATCCACTGGAATGTCGTGAAAGTTCATCATTGTTGATCGCAACGATGAACGAATACATTCGGTCATTTGATACGTGCTCTGCTCGATCATGGCATTTTGAATCGCAAGCATGGAGCTTGAATCGTCTACCACCATTTGCGATTTTATCTCTCTAACCATCACATCGCTTTTCAAGAACGATTTCGTTTTTTGCTTGACTTCAACCCGTGGTGATGGTACGATTGGAATTCTTTTGGTTGGAATGAAGTTCAGTGCATTTGAGATTGACTTTCGAGCCTTTCGTCTGACCAGAACTTCAAAAGGTCGAACCACATTTGTTGAAGTAATTGGTGGCGATGGATTAACGGTTTTGTGCGAGCTGATTGGCAAATTGTCGTAAATTTCTTGCATCTTCGGTTTGGCAATTCGCAATGAGCTATTCATCAATTGATCTGTATTTGATATGGATAAAATAAACATGAAAAAATGTTCATGGGTAATGCGATTGAATATATGGAATTTTTTGGAATATTTACTTGGTGTGGCTTCCTTCACCGATGATTGTTTAATGTACTTGGAAATCGTTTGACATCGAGGAGTCAAAGTAACCGATTTACGATGAGTCGGAACATTGCCAACTCTTGATACCAATATATTATTCATATTATTTGAAAATGTATGATTTTTCACTGAAAATTCTCCCAATTTGATTACTGGTGTCAATTCAAATATTTATAACCATAACTGGACTAAATTCATGCGTTCGAAACGAACACAGCGATTGCCCGAAATTAGCTCAAATCGAAGAGCGAAAAGTCAACAGCTGTCAAAGAGCTTAGAAATGTACAACTTTGATGGATCAATTAACAGCTATCATTTCGCAGCACTGCACAACAGAACAACGACGCAAAAAACTGAGGGAGCAGCACGGTAATTTCAGTCTTGTGATATTAAATATTTTCCGATACAATTAAATGTGACATTGATTTGTGAAAGTGCTCGTTTTCCATGGTAATTTCAGTCGAAAATGAATAAAGACAACAAGACAATTCGATAAAAATATCCGTAAATTTGTTTCTTTTACTTAACAGATTAAAAAAACCAAGATCAAAATGGCGTCTGACCGAGTGTGTAAGATTTGCAAGTTCGGCGACACAGGTGTACTGGGAAATTTCGAGTGGATGACCGTTGAAGATATTACGATCCATTTGTTTTGCGCCGTAAGTATTTTTAAATACCAAGCTAAAGTGTTGAATGATTTTTCAACTGGTTCCCTTTCAGTTGTTGTCACCGAATTTGGTCAAAAAAGACGAACACGATAATGGTATGCCCAGTTTTATGGCGAAGGACATTCGCGATCTAATACGACGACATAAAGAGACCAAATGCGTATACTGTCAAAATGGAGGAGCATCAGTTCCTTGTGCAGACGAAAAATGTCAACGTTTTTTTCATGTCATTTGCGGTGAAAAAAATGACTGTTTGTCCACATTCAACAATAACTTCCAATCATTCTGCGACAAGCACGTTAAAATCACCGAAAAGTTTAGTTTTCACGGTAGCTTATGGAAGTGCCAAATTTGCTACAATCCAATTGGCGTTTATAATCAAATTACAGGCATCGGTATTACCACAAAAAATGCATGCAAAAGTATGCAATAACGGCTGGTCGTGAAACAAAATGCCCAAGTTGTGGATGTCTTGACAACGACGGTAATTACCAAGACTATCTACGGAATCGTGGTATTTATTGCCCAGACAAGAAACCAGGTGAGAAACGTTGATTCTATATGGTTCGTTCAATGCTGCGATTCAACATTGCTTAAAATTTGCTGATTTTTTTAAATTCCGAAATTTAGATTGGGAAGCGGACGGTGCTTACGATGATGTTGAACGATACACATATAAATACGTTGCTGAGACGTGCCGTTGCCCGCATGGCATTCATTACGAAGAAGACCGTGGCAAATGGGAAGTGTTGTGCTGCTATTTCTGTGGCGATAATTGCATTCATATCGAATGCCGAAGTTCAAGTAAAAATGACAAAATATTTGTATGCGACGTTTGCAGTAATACAGTTAAAGAGAAACTGGAATTTACCGAAAGCGATATGCTTCCACTTCGAAATGACTAGTTTCGCAAATAATCAATTATTTTTGCATATAAAATGCAATCAGTAATGATTGATTTTTCTTCATTCAGATTAGATTAGATTAGACTATCCATCTATCAATAGATTTAGAGAATGAACTGAAATTGAATAAAAACATTGATTATTCTGGATTTTTACCGTAAAAAGCTGAGTGTTTACAGTTATTTTTCAAATTACCTTCTTCATTTACTTGAGATTTTTCGGATGAGTAGCACTCCACTTAATTGAGGACGAGAATTAAGCCCGGTATTGGCCCCATGGAGTTCTCAGTTTATTTTTGATTTTGAAATGACCACATACTTTGATTTTTGGATAGGATAGATCCGTAAGATCTCTACAAGAGCTGGATCTAAGCGTGCGTGCGCCGCCGCATGATACATGCATTCGTTTTACCGTGTTGTTTCGACACGCAAATCAAAGTAGGCGAACTAAGAAGAATGAGTCTGCGTGTGTATGTGCGGAATATGCACACTTAGATCTAGCTTTTGCGGAGATCTTACGGAGCAAGTGATGTTAGTCAGCATTGCTGTCATTCAGCCTTGATGTTGTTTACTGAAATTCTGAAATCAATGATTTGATGTATTTGTTATATGATTTGATGTAATATCACAATCAGACTTACATTGAAAATTGGTTAGGAATGGATTACACTAAAGAGATAAATGAGAAAATTACTTACGCTGCATTTTTTTTAATTTCCTTCATCTCCTAGTGCATAGGGCCTTCAGACAATGGGAGGAAATGACAGCAAATTTTAAAATTGGCGCGCTGTTTAGTTTCGATTTGAGTTGTAAAATTACATTGACGTCCCCTTTGAAATTCAGTGCGCCACCGTCGGCTCAAAGAGACTTGAATTCTTCACATCCTCTCATTGCCTTCAGATAAGAATTCTTATCTTTCTGGTTTCTGTTGATCAGTTAATTCAGATAAATCGGTGATCAGCCGATTGTATCCTACATTTCTTATTATTTTGCTATATTCTATATGGCGTTGGATTTCTATTTTACGTGTCTGTGCTGAAATCCATACCTTTGTTGTACACAGACACGGTTGACACAGTATTTTACGACTACATACGATGTTCGGTCACCCATTTATCTCCTGACCAAAGCTTCTGCAGCTTAACTCAGTTGATCGAATAGTGCCGCAGTAGTCCTAGTATCCACTGTGCCCACTTACGCTGCATTAGTTTGTGTAAATTCTGGATATTCTGAATTTAAGATCGTGCCATAGATTCGATCGGTCACATATTGCATTGACATTGAAAACAATAAAAGAGAGAATAGAAAACAGATTGTTGACTGAAACCAGCTATCACTTCTTTAAAGGTCCAACAAATTTGGTACTTTTCATTTATATCTTGCACTCTCATTCATTTACCGAGTGAGTTAGTAAATATGGAATATTTCAGTTGCTCTCTGATACTTTGACACATTGTGTGGTAAAATTCACAAGTTAACAGCACTGTATTTGAAGAAAATTGTTCTCCATTCCTTTTCATTTGCAATCAGTCAATTGAACAAAGTCAAACAACAGAAATAGTCTTAATAAAACCAAATTGGTTTTGGTGGAATTTAATGAATTGGAATATCGTAGTAGACAATTCTTTTGCTCACAAATGAGCATTGTGGCCCTGTCACATGATATTACAGAATTTGTTTCTTATAAATCTAACTAATAATAAATTCTTATACATTTTTTCATGAAAATGTAATTCAAGTTTTTATTAATTCTAAAAATTCTTTTTAATTCTTAATAAGAAAAATCGTGTATGGTGGGAATTTGTATTGGATTGAAGTCGGTCATTGATATTTGATTGGGTGTTCTGGTGTACGATGAGAAGGCGTTTTGGTATGAGATGAAAAAATCTTATTTCTTGTTTAAACTCATGCTGAAACAACAAAAGAAATAAAAAACTACTTAAAATTCATTCCAATTGGCAATGGTTCCAAATTAAATCGTCCAATTTGAAATAAACTTACGCCAAATCTTCACATGGTTTGCTGCAGTAGTATCGGCTGCCGGGCATGTCACATGTGGCGCACCATTGTTTCTTCCTCTTAAGATCGCTTCTCTCCAAATCACGTTTCAACCGTTCATTTTCGGCTTTAAATTGATCGATGATCGCATTCAGACCTTCAATTTGTGTCATCAAATCGGCTTCATGCTCAATACATTCATTGTGTTGATCCAAAATGCTCTTCATATTGCGATTTTCCAGCGTCAATAAATCGTTCTTTATGCGTAACTGATCGATCTCTTCTTGCAACATTTTATTTGATAACAATGGAATGTCGCGAAAGTTCATCAATGTTGATTGCAACGATGAACGAATACATTCGGTCATTTGAAGCGTGCTTTGTTCGATCACGGCATTTTGAATAGCGAACATGGAACTTGAATCGACTGTCATCGTTTGCGATGGAATCTCCTTAATCACCACATCGCTATCCACGTCGCTCTTTACCTCGCTTTTCAAGTACGAATCGCCTCGCTTTTCAAACAATTTTGTTTCTTGCTTGACTTCAACCCGTGCTGATGGTACGATCGGAATTTTTACAGTTGGAATGAAGTGTGGTGTATTTGGGAATGTCTTTCGTGCCTTTTGGCCTGCTGGAACTTCAAAAGGACGCACCACATTCGTTGAAGTAATTGGTGCCGGTGGGTTAACTGTTTTGTGCGAGCTGATTGACAAATTATCGTAAATTTTTTGCTTCTTCGGTTTGGCAATTCGCAATGAGCTATGATCTGTATTTGATATGGATAACAAATATGAGAAAATGTTTATGAGAATGTCATTTTTATAATTACCAAAACTTGTTGTGGCTTCGTTCATCGACAATTTCTTATTGTCCATGGAAATAGTTTGACTTAATCGTCGGGTGTTCGCAGCAATCGATTTACGACGAGAGTGTACGTTGCCAACACTTGATGACAATCCTTTCACCGATGCGATCGTTTGTCGGCGTTCTTTCGATATTGGTTTGGGAGCATATTCATGGCCTAATTGTTTCCATGCCCCGGGAATCATTTCATATAAGTGACGCTCCAAATTTCTTACATCTAGCCGTCCGTTTTTTGGTCCAAAATGAAAAGAACCGAATTTAAAGATGAGATTTTTTCGATACTCGTCGGCTTGCTGTTTTTTTTTTAATTAAAAACAAGAGTGTCTTTTTTGGTCTTTAAAGACAGAAATTCTATTCATAGAACAACTTACATAAATTGCGAGTTTTAATGCATCCTGGTGTGAGTCAACGTTGCCAGGATTTTCTTCCGAATAGATTCGACAGTTGGTGGCCGATAATCTTGATCGCTTGTTATTTTCACTGAAAAAATAGATGTCGACCATTGGACGGCCAACAACTGTGTCGTCAACAGTACATAATTTGGCTGGCCAATATGGGTATCCCTTTTGTTTAGCCCACACCTACGCAGTAAAATGTAGAACAAATTAATGTGCTGTCAACTGACACACTAGCTATGTTTTACCAATAAGTGGGGCTTTTGACAAGGCCGAACCATCCAATTATCTGGTCTTTGGTTCGCTTCACAGTAGCACTCGGAACACATACGAATGGATGCCATTTCTTCATTTGTGTAATCCACTAACCATTTTGTCTTATCCACGGCATCTTTGTCACCTAATGTGTAGACAGAATAAAAGTATTTGGAATAAAAATGCAATCTCAACTGGCTGTCATAGATATACATCTCATAATTAGCAAAAATGATACTCACGTCGTGACAAGTGTGCTTTGACATTGTGCTCAATCCACTTAATATCGGCCGAGAATTCTGCAATGCATCGATATTGCTGCTTCGTGGTTTTGTCCTTGATTTTTGCCAGATCCAGTGGATGGAATACGGTTTCATCGACGTCCGAGAAATCAATGTTCAGAAGTTTGCTGCATAGCTACAAAGGAGAAAAAGTAGTTCCTTTTTGGTAGAAACAATATCTGAATTATGACGAAACATGGCACTTACATATTCATCTGCAAGAAGCCCGTCGGCAACAAGACCCAAAACCCGATTCAAATACGGCTGATCCATTTGGCTGAAATTTGAAATGAATTGCATAAATGGTTAGACTTTTAAACAAAAAAACCCCATCATTTGAACTGCTCACCTTTCAACGCGATCTCTTTCAAAATTGATGCATTCGGGACATCTCCATAAACTCTGCGCTTCGGCAGTCATTGCTTTTGATTTTGAACAGGCCGGCGAAATGTGAAATGCTCGTTCGCATTCTGTACAAAATAGACCCGGCTCGGTTTTGTGACATTTCCAACAGTATTCGTCGAACTACAAACGAAAAAATAAAAACAAATTTATCAATTAATAATCGGACAGAAATATTTCGTTCAAGAAAATCCGAGAGTCGAGCGCTATCCATATAAATACATTGTGACGTCACACATCTTACACAGAAACGACATCTTTGTAAAACAGACTAACTACAATGTAAAAGTATAGCGAGAGGGGAAGGGAGTAAATAAAAAGGGGAAACAGATACGTTTGATTTACATTGTAGTTAGTCGGTTATTAATAGATGGCGTTTATATAGTGTGCCCTTATTGCGCTTGACTCTCGAGAAAATCGCATAAAAATGTATGTTGAAAATACACGATAAATGATAAAAACCATTGAATCCTAGAGGAGTTTATGCTTTGGTTGAATTATTTCTGACCATACACACACAAACCGACTTTCAATTTGGTATACGAAAAAAATACGCAATAACATGCATTAGGATAAACTAATGTGCTGGCAACTGTCACACTGGCTATTTGGTGCCTAAATTGAATGCCCGAATAAACAAAAATCAATTGAATTGCCGGAATGTTTATTTTGATTTAACAAAAAATCGCATCCGTATTTCCACTGAAAAGTGATTTTTTATATTTTTCATCGAAATTGGCATAGCAACAACGAACAGTGGTTTTTTTTTTAGCAAACGATGAAGACGAAACACAATTTACATCTAAGAAATCTTATATCGCGACCGAATGGTCGGAATTTAAAAACAAAATGTACGAAAAAACAACACATGAAGCGGCTGGATTTTTCTTTGCGCAAAAATCGAAATTTCGAACAAAAAAAATAGGTTGAGGTACAGAAGAGCCGTTGAAATTGAGAAAAACTACGCACTTGCATATAAAATGACAAAAAAAAAACTTACATTGTTTTTCCCGGAACGGTATTCTGCCATGGTGTTTGGTAGCAAATTTTTTTTGTTTCGTTGTTGTCACTATGGTTATTTTTGCACGACTAAAAGTCCCCACAAAGCACAGCACACAATCAACATCAACATAATCGTCATTAACGTAAATGTATAAGTGCGAGATCGGACGATGAAAGTAACTTGCGCAATGCGCATGTATATGTGTGAGATGCTGTGTGAGATGCTCTGGTTTCAATGACGCCGGCATCGTACGAGCGTAATGGGCCCTTCTCTCACTAACACATACACACAGAATAGAAAAATGGTTCATCAGCTGACAATAAGGGTAGAACGGGACAGATTCATGTTTTTGTTTATTGTCATACCGGCTGTGCATATTTTTTGTGATGCCGTCGGTGCACAATGAGCCGTATTAGAACACATTTTTTGCGACACAACTGCACGGACTTCAACACGCGATGTTCACTGAACAACTTTTTTTTTGTGTCTCAAGTTTTTCGGCTCAATTCTTATGGAATCGACATGCTCAATTTACTTTTGCTGTTCACAATTCATTTCGTTTGACATTTCGCCCATTTTTGGAAAATTCCACACACTTTTGCTCACACGTTCGTTGAAAAAATCATAACTAATTTTGAAAAATATTCACATTTTCATTGGGATTTTTTAGTTTGTTGTTTTGTTGTTTAAACACACTCTAATTTTATCGATGGTTTATACCACGACACGCAACTGCTTGTTTCACATTACCTATTCCGGTCAATACTAGTTTTGTTGTGTCATTCACACGATTCTCGCGCCAATTTAAATATTATTCTCTTTGATGGAAGTGACAGTCAGGCGAAATTTCGAAAAAAATCTGGATAAAAATTGAAACAGCATTAATTAAAATTTAATAAGAAAACGTTTGTTCTAGAATAGAAAAAAACCAAATTGTAATGCAGACATTTTATGCACGTATTTATGTCTTTATTTTGACTAGTACATGTATTAGTGGCACAAGCAACATTTTCCAAAAATATATTTTTATGCAAAATAAAAAATGTCTTAGTTACCATTGTGAACTTTAATTTATCCTATCAGCGAATAGAATTCACAAGAACTGTATATCAAAGTTATTTTTCAGAATCACAATAATATTAATTACATTCAGGTACAGATGTACAGTTGAACCTTTCCATGGCAATTTTTTTTGCTTTTCTACGTAACATTTTGCCTCTTGTTGTTGTAGGAATAAACACCTCCACGGAGCTTACAGTTATCAGGAAAATGATCTGTGGAAAAAGCTGCAAACATTTAATCATACAGAGATTCACGTTGAATTTTCAATTTATGTATGTTCATAAATTCATACGACCATTTGACAGATATCATTTTCAGATATTTTCGAATAGATTTTGCGCACAACAAGAGCAGCAGGCAAATCTCCGGCCAAATCATTAGGTACACCAGCGACGCAAACAGATTCAATTTCAGGTGATGTAATCAGTAAACTTTCAACGTCGGGTGATGAAAATTTTCGACTGCAGTATTTCAAAATATCTTTTTCTCTATCAACGATAAATATGTGTCCATCTTTGTCCACATGACTAATGTCTCCAGTTCAAAAAAATCCTCATCGTCAATGGACACTTTCGTCAACTCTTCACATCCATGATAGCCAATAAATTTTTACAAACTTTTAAGGCAGAGCTCACCGTCTGTGTCAATACCACAGCGATTGCCATTTTCATCAATGATTTTTAAAACCAAACCGTTTGCTAACTAACCAATCGTGTCTTTGCCGCTTTTTGGAAAATCATTCGTTACAAATCCAAATTCAGACAATCCATAAACATTCACTGCACACCCATTTGTCAAATAAGAATTGTATTCGTTCAAAGCTGCAAAAGGCACCCTGACGGCGCCTATCAGTTGAAGTTTGATGGTGAAATAAAAGTTTTAAATAAGTTCTACCTTTGGATGGACTTGTTGTACCAGATGAACACATTTTTATAGCAGCATCATTGACTCCATCGGCCTGGATGGGTCTAGAAATGTCGAGAAAAACAAAACGATTTTACCTGTTACGACACCGAGCTCTTCTGGGGACTTGGTAAAAAAAAATCCAACTTACATAAAACTGTCCTCCGTCCCTATTTTCTCAAAGAGATTTTCGACCGTTTCTGAGTCACCTTTAGCACCATTCAATGTAAAAATTTGTGCATTAATTCCAACCTCTTTGAGACTTTCATTGACTAAATCATAGAAGTCAATATCACAAAACACGGCAACTGGTTGACTCCTTTGGTAGATCGAAACGATATCCCTCTGAAGTATTACACATACCTGGTAGACAACCAATCGAAAAAGCAGCAAATACCAGTGGTGTGACATCATCGGAATTTTTTACCATAAATCCAAACACCTGCTTCGGTGTATAGCCTCGTTTTTGGAGGTTTTGTGCTGCGCAAATAGTTTTGACATAAAGCCCGTTGTATGTGAACTGTTTATCTGTATCAGCATTTATCTTCAACGAACATTAAACAAATTCTTTAAATACTTTTAATCTACGCAATCAGTGCAATAGTAAAATATTCACAAATCAATTCATACCTGAGCAATTTTTGATCCATTCACTTTCATTGATCTCAATAGCACATGCGCTATTGAAATATTTGGATTGTATAACTCTAGAAAAGAGCAATTCCTCCACAGTTTTGTTTCTTCATCGAATTTCGTACGATAAATTTTTGCAAAATTGAATGGAAATAGCTTCAGAAACGTTATTTGTGAATATTGACAATAATTTGACTACAGATTTTTTTTGTTTCGACTTGCTTGCGTGAATCCACTAATTCTCATCTAAAATTGCACAAAGAATATGTGGTTGTTATTTTTATCTTATCTCAAAGATGAGATCTCATGATAAAAACGATACATTCAAATTGTAATTGGCATTAAATCTCACCGATTAGATTATATTAAAAGTTTTGGAAAGGTAAATTATTAAACCAAAAAAAAAATTCACCACAAAACGTATTTTTATGCCTATTTCGTGAAGAAAACACGATTAGAATCAATTTTGGGGCATATTAATAATGCGTCGCTGTATGTGATATGTCCTGTGGCCTCGTTTGTGGACGCTTTGTTTATCACAAATAGTTTTGACATAAAGATCTTTGTGTCAGCATTTAGCTTCAATGAACATTAACTGAATTCTTTAAATACTTTTCAATGCAAAAGCAAAGTATTCAAAAATCAATTCATACATGAGCAATTTTTGATCCATTCAATTTCATTGATCTCAAAAGCACATGCGCCAATGAAATATTTGGATTGTATAACTGGGAAACTCCACAATTTTGTTTCTTTTCATCGAATTGCGTACGAAAGATTTTTTGCGTGAAACCACTAAACAATCATTAAAAAAATACATGGTTTTAATGATTGTTATCTAATCTCAAAGTAGTCGAAAAATAATTAGATTAACGATTAGAAGTTGCATGACATGAAACACATTTTATTGTGCTTTGAACAAAAACGTGTTATACACTTGATTTGAATTCAAACTACGTGTAAATTAATAAATTTATGTTTTTAATTAGGTTGGAATGAAGTCCGTATATTCACTCAAAAGAGTATGTATTTATCCCCAAGGTGAAAATCAAACTTTGCGTGCGTTGATCAATAAAACGAAATCGTGTATATATGTGGCCTTAAAAAAGAAAGCATAAAGAAATTAGGTAAAATCAGGGCCACATGTTTTTAATTTCACCTTTAAAAATATTTCTGATTTATGTGTCTTGCGGCATAGTATATGAGTTCTGCAACGCTTATAAAACTGCAACCAGAAAATAGTGCCGCGGCTCCGCCGAATGATACTTTCCATGGAACATACGCGAAGGATAAAAAAATAAGAATTCAATTTTGAACCAATTTAATATTAAGAGTGACCCACTGAAAGGAAAACATTAGAGTAAAACATACCAATCAGAAAATGAATGCCAAATTTCAAGTCTCGTTTTATTCGAGTCTTTTTAATTTTCGAATTTATGAAAATATCAGATTGTCGAATGTCGAATTTAGCTGTCGGAATGATTGAGTAATCAACTGAATTGCATTGCGGCCAACATGAACATTTTATTCGATATTCAGTCCAATTCTTTTTCGATAAACAAATCCTACAATGATGTGAAAATAAATATACATATACTCGTTTAAAGCCAATACGATTTTACTACCCGTATTAGAAGAATATAGGCACATCTTCTTCGCTTTGGCGAATATCAGCAGTAGAATTCACTGCGACGTGGTCAAAAAACATCAAGTAGCCATATGTAAATGTTTCATTCTCTTTTGTGCGAACTTTCTTTGACTGTGTATGGCTGTGAGCAAACACATGCATTAGATCACGACAGTTCGCAGCGAACTCAACGGCTGATATTCCGTAAAGCAGCGATGATGTGCCGAGTAAACACGAAGCGTGAATTGTTCTAATACGCGTTACTGAAGCCGTATTGGCTTTAAACGAGTATAATAACAGAAATTTATGGAATAACAAAGCGTTTTACATTCCAGTGACGTTGCACAATGGCCCCAAACCTGAAATTGACTCAATATTATGGTTTTGATAAAAAAGTTTGAATATATTCTCAATTCAATATTAAATCACCCAATTTGTAAAAGAATGGTCGACATCCGCACAATTTAACTGCTGCATTAGCGGCGCATTCCATTAGACACAGATTTTGTTTGTACACACCGTTTGGATAACTGTGACTCGATGTTGTTTCTTCACCAAACCTACACTTACGACTCTCAATTCCAAACAGTTTGGACCGCTCGGTTGTGACTACTCCACTTATTTCCACATCAAGATGTAACCGATGTCTATTTTCCCATTTGGGCATATGAAATTCGATTTGACGAGATCTTTGCATATTTAGCATATCGTCTGATTCATGAAAATACTTTGAAAACGAAAATACATTGATACTCGGTGTCGTCGACATTTTTGCAACTACCATATCTACTTACAATCATCGACTTTTCAGAAGGCACAACGGGAAAAGTTAGCATTCTACAGAGGTCTGACGTTCGACAACTGTATTTGTCAATTTCTTTAAATGCGGAACTGCCATTACTACCCTGTCTTTCATAACTTTTAAAATACAGACAATATATGACAAATATATCCAAACACAAACAATTGCAACAGCACTGCAACCAATTTTAAGTCATGCTCAGACACATGGAGGAGATTAAACAAGTTTTAAAGTTGTCTCATCACCTTCTGTGTCTGAACATGATTTGAAATTTGTTGCAAATATGTTTCATTCACCCAGTGGTTTGGTTAGTTGGTTTGAAGTAATTGTACAACAGTGTGCGCGCGTAACATATTCCAGCTTCTGTTATAATAGGTAAAATATTGGCAAATATTCTTGTGTCGTTATTTTTTACCTGTAAATATTTCGATAAACAACGAAAGATGAAAGATATTAACTAGAACACTTGTAGAACACTTACGTTATATGCGATATTTAACATATCTTCTCCACTAAGATTTTGGAACAAAGTGGCATTTTCAAGTTCATTGATCAGGTGTATTTTCTCTGCGTTCAAAGAGCCTATTAACTTCATGTAATGACGATAGTCCTGATAGTCTTTCGAAGTGTGACTGAAGGTTTTATTTGTTGTGAGTTGATAGGATCTTTCAATAAAACGTTCATTATCATAGTCGGAACAGAGGGTGAAGGCTGGCCTTCGGTACGACCAAGCTTGATAGTCCAACTCAAGAGAGAACGCAAATGGTTCGTCCAAAAATCGAACAAATTGATTTGAGCAAATGGAAAATGCGAAGTAGAAAAAGGATGCGACCAACAATGACCAAACACATCTAGAAATAAGCGTCAGATCTGAAAGTTCATTGGAGTTTTCAACGAGCCACACTTTTGTTATCCGAGTCCATCCGTGGCCCGACAATTATCTACTCGAATCCGTCTACCCATTTTTGGGGCCAAATGAAATAAGAAGCCAATAGAATTCGAGTGTCGAGACTCGGTCAGCGTCGGGTTTGGTAGCTCCTTGAGAACTCTAGTGTTCATGTTGTATAATTGAAATGTATACAATCGGAACCTTTCGAGTATAGTATAACATTTATTGGTCATATGCTTGAAACCATGGAGATTTGTCTCTTCGCAAAATTTTGATAAAAACGAACTTTTGAAATATCGACGAATCTTGTTCCACCTCAAAATTAACGAACTTTTGAAAAAGACACGAAAATATTTTAAAGACCTCACGGAAATCATTTTGCAATGTACTTTCACGCCCGACTATAACCGTACTGAATACAGACTATCCAATTTTTTTACATTTATTAGGTTCTCACTTTTAAAACGAACAATATTCAAACATTGTTATTCAGTTGGAAACTCTAATTCCATTAAAATTAATAATCTCAAAAAAGAATATTAGCTTAATGTGAGAAAAAACAATTTAATATTAATAAATTTAAAAGGCGTGACTTGGAAATTGTAACGAATTTCATTTGGCTAATTCCACCATATTACCATTACATTGATATCCATTTGTGTGTGAGCGTGTTGCGCGCAAATGAAGTGAATTAAAATTTACGTAAAATCCAAATATAAATGGTTTCAACCACACTGAGAAACGAAGCAGCAAAAAATAGACCGATAATGCTGCCAATGGTGACAACAAGGTCGAGATCGCTGAACGATACTTCACGCATTATCACTTTTGGCTTATTAATCACTTCAATTGAAAATGGCGAAATCGCTATTACTGGATCGCTTTCATTGAATTGAGTATAAGGTTCGGTCCTGTAATGGTTATTGTACCTGCAAATAGAATGTTTGCATCATTCAAATATTTACGAATTAATGCATGAAATTGAATAACGATAATGAAAATATTTATGGAAAAAATCAATAAAAATTTAGAAGAGACATACCCCACCAAATCAATGTGCATTTCGGTGCAAGTCTGAGGGCACGGTTCTACTTCATCATGATATTCATTTGCCAGAAGTCCCATAAAATAGCCCTTGGTGCACTCCATTTGCGTGTAATTGCAGTAATAATCTTTGTCTGTCGGAACAAACGAATCGGACTCACTCTCATCATTGATCATCATTGATCATCATTGATAAGAAAATCGTTAAATCAAAAATATATTACATTCAATCGGTGCAAAGTGTAGTGTACAATTGCACAGTTCAAGCTCAAAATAGACCCGCAAGTAAATCCAACACGAGACAGTACTATAAGGTAAAGATGCATCATCAGGCCAACGTTCATCCGAAAATAGGCAGTTTCGCGTCTCAAACGAGACATCTCGAACATCTTCCGAATTTTTTACTTGAGTTGTCTGAAGAGTATTTTAACTTTTCGTCATTTTTATTAAAGAAGAGGTGAAAGATTCAATTACCATCACTCTGACATCCCATTTTTGCTCCTTATATAATTCAAAACGCAGAATCGACTTCATCAATACATTCGGAAATTCATCGGGACTATGCACTGAAACCTGAAGCGAAACTTATTTAATTACACCTTGAAAAGAAATTGATGTGATTACGCACCGTATATCTATAACCCCAATGCTGAATTACTTCAAAACTTAATTTTGCACCGTCTTTGTAGAAGGTCAATGGCAATTTTTCCCAATCTAAATCACTGAACAAATCAAATAAAATTCACATTATTCTTTAGCCCATTTAGATTTCTTCATATATAATTACTAAAAATAAATTGAGTTGGCCATGAAGCACACGCCTTCGAAATAAACTATTTCTCGCTTGAATATTTCGCTGCAGTTTGCAATTTTTCTACCATTGAAGGTAATGTTAATGAGTACCTCGTCACAATCTGGCCACAACTAAGAAAATTGAAATTAAATATTTTAA